>NC_074675.1:39516421-39816421 GCF_029448725.1 Salvelinus fontinalis
TTTCTGCAAATATGTCAATACCACGGGAGTCCTCTTACATTTGTTAACTTTACAATCCTATTGATCAAACAACCATGAAAGGTAGGCTCTCTCTCTCCCTCAGGTATGCACATCAACAACAACAAGATCAACAACTGATGCCAGCCTGAGCAAGATGAGCTAAAATTTCAGTAAGGAACATTAGATAAACCCTCTCAAACTTTTTCCGCTTGTTGGCCGTCAAAAATTACACTGATAAACGATGGGTAATTGTAGCCTACATCCTTCTGTAGCTTGCCTTGTCCCAACCAAGCACCCAAGCTAACTGGCTAAAGTTGGCTAGCTAGATAATTCCAGACACAAATGAGAAAACATCTCACTGACCATTTTACTCGCCCTAGCAGAGCTGGTTAGGCTGTTTACATGTTATCTAGAGCGTTCGTGACTATTCTTTTGCCTATGTTTACTGACACCGGTCATATTCAGCGACTGTTGCGCATTCATAAATTCATCAGTTACTCTGCGCTCTGGCACACAGACAAGAGTGCTCTGAAATCGGAGTAGATAGCCAGAGTGAATTTGCGAATGCAAGAGACATGTTAACTGTATAACACAGTCGTTCAAGTTCTTGCTAGCTAACCAAATGATACCTGCATCTCTAGCTGTGTATAGGCACCGAAAAACGATGAGGGGAAAAGTCAGTCACTCACTGTCATGTTCCTGATCTTATTTCCTTTGTTTACCCTTGGTTAGTTGGTCAGGACGTGAGCTGGGTGGGCATTCTATGTGATGTGTTTCTATGTTGGGTTCATTGTATTAGCCTGATGTGGTTCTCAATCAGGGGCAGGTGTTTTACGTTTCCTCTGATTGAGAACCATATTAAGGTAGGCTGTTCTCACTGTTTGTTTGTTGGGTGATTGTTGCTGTGTCTGTGTTTGTTTCACCACACGGTACTGTTTCGTTCGTTCCTTGGGCGTACAGCCAAGAAGATCACCATCGCAGACTGCGGAGAGCTTAAGTAGTGTGTGTATATAGTGCGCACCTTTTTGACCCAGAGCCTAAATAGTGCACTATAGAGGGGAGCTGGTATGGAGTAGGTGTGATGGGTTCTTAACCCTCAGCTACTCTGATATCAATGTGAAATAATCTACAGTGGATCTACTGTTTACAATACAGACTGGAACATGGGCTTTGTTTTTGTTTTTGTTCGTGCGTTCATGTTTTATGTTCTCAAGTTCAGGTCTGTTCACGTCGTTTTGTTATTTTGTATTTTGTCAGTGTTCTGTTTTGTTGGATATCATTAAAATTCGACATCATGAACATTCACCACGCTGCGCCTTGGTCCTCCTCTCTTCCACCTAAAGACGAGCGTTACACTCACCCACTCCTCCAATACATGACATTATCCTAGCAGCTAGCTAGCTAACTAGCTAACGTTAGGCTGTTTTACTACATAAATAGATACGCTAGCCTATTAGCCACGTTATGACTGACTTGTGATCATTGCCCTTGCTAGTTTGATTGTATTGACATTTCCAGCCTTAGTTAAATTAGTCTGTTTTTGTCCAAAATATTGAGTCAATGAAACTGAAACAGTGCATCCCGAATGGAGGCAGCAAACAATGTACCAGGCCAGCTGTGATTTACAACCTGATAGCATTATTTTTTGGACTACCAAGAAATGCATTGGTGAATTATATCATGCACTGAACTGCATCCATCTATTCTGCCAACAATGCCTTAGTGTACGTCATGAACCGCTGAGTCAAATAGAACCTATTTTTAAAACCTCTTATATAATTGGTTTTGTAGGATAAACTACGAATTTTATATTTTTGAATGATATTATGATTGTCTGTTTCGTATCTGTAAAGAAGCTCAAACTCTGTCAGTTCCACTAAGTGCTTTGAGTACTCGAAAAAGCACTATCATGAACTCATGATATGTTGGTTGAGCACATAATATGATGTATGTATGGTGTTCATATTAGGACAGCCTCAGTCTCAGTAGGGACGTCTAGTCATTTATTCAATTCAATTATTAGCTTGGATATAGCCAAATATAGTTTGGATACATTAGGTGGTGTTATTGCTGGTTCTACCTGTGGGGTCAGAGTTGCTCCAGTTCTGGCTTGCAATCCCTTCATCCAGACTGGTTCTCCTCAAGGTCTCATCAGTCTCCTATTAGAGAGAAATTTTAAAGTATTCATCATTACGGTAGAGCTCTCAGACTGATTATCACCTCCACAATTCTCCCCTCATATCTCATATTAATGGAATTACCACAGTGGTCCAACTCGTTAGTGTTTCATTAGAGCTAAGTTTGGCTGTCAGCACCAACAGATGCTGTACTTACCATATACCGGGAAGTTGTAAGGGGGATCCACTACAAACCATCATATACTGTATATGTCGCCCATATTAGGACAGCCTCAGCAGGCCTGCTGAGATTGGAAGAAGTCATACTAAGACTGAGGCTATCCTAATATGGACACCGCACATGTATCATATTATTCACTCAACCATTGTATCATGAGTTCATGAGATGAACTCATTTAATTTAGCAACTACCTGTGTAACAAAATCCCATATATGAGGAGTAACCTGGCCAGAGACCTGAAGACTTGTGTTATCTACCCCAAGCTAATGCCTAAGATTTAGCTCAATGTGATAACACAGTGGTGCAGGCGACCCAAGTTCGAAACTTGGATGGTAGCATTGGCACAACTTTCCAGTCAACGGACAGAATGGGGAGCATTAAATTAGGTTTTTATGAGAACTACAGTCCTAAGTCCTAAGGCTTGTGCTTAGCTGCTGTCTGCACCAGTGGGCTGATGTAGCAAGTCATTTTGGGGGAGCATTAAAGCTCTCTTCGCAAAATGTGTTTGTTTTTTCTTATTATTATTTCTTTTTTCTTTTTTACAAATTACTGCACTCTCCACAAAGGGCCTGTAGACTAATGGTAATTGCTGTAACCCTGCTTGCATCGGTGCATCTTGTTAATTTGCTCCTATTGATTAAAACCGTGTGCAAGGCACTGCAAGGAGCTAGATCAAGAAACCCGTTCCCCCCCTCCCTCATGACAATTAGTATCTAGTGTGGAGGTGTCTGCCAATTCTCATGCTGGGGGAGACTAAACACAGATCATTACAGGGGAGGGCAACTTTCACTCTGGAAAGTCACAGGAACCGTGTTGATAATGGAGTGTGTGTCTTAGAGATTACTATTGGAGTGCTTCCCGCCAGATGCAAAAAGTCAAACAAATGATCTTGCCCCATTATTGGTGAATTATAGATTGGTGTCATGATGTTGTCCAATGTGGGATCAGACATCATGAATGGGTAATTGAAAATATGCACCAGAGTTACATGTTTAGCTCACATTGACCAAATGCCAGCAGCATACCACCCTGCATACCACTGCTGGCTTGCTTCTGAAGCTAAGCAGGGTTGGTCCTGGTCAGTCCCTGGATGGGAGACCAGATGCTGCTGGAAGTGGTGTTGGAGGGCCAGTAGGAGGCACGCTTTCCTCTGGTCTAATAAAATATCCCAATGCCCCAAGGCAGTGATTGGGGACACTGCCCTGTGTAGGGTGCCGTCTTTCGGATGGGATGTTAAACGGGTGTCCTGACTCTCTGAGGTCATTAAAGATCCCATGGCACTTATCGTAAGAGTAGGGGTGTTAACCCCGGTGTCCTGGCTAAATTCCCAAGCTGGCCCTCAAACCATCATGGTCACCTAATAATCCCCAGTTTACAATTGGCTCATTCATCCCCCTCCTCTCCCCTGTAACTATTCCCCAGGTCGTTGCTGCAAATGAGAACGTGTTCTCAGTCAACTTACATGGTAAAATAAATAAATAAATAAAATGAAACTATGGTGAAAACTCATAGCCAATCAAAATAAAATAAAAGTTGGGATTTTTTTGCTGGGTAACACTTGCTTATCTGTCATTTTTGATACCAAAGTGTCATGTGTGGAGTTCACCCAGCTCCATCATTTCCTAAATAGAGAACCATTTTTCATTTTGGGGGCATGTTATTTCAACTGTTATTAGCAATCAACACGAGAACAAAATGTCCTAGTCCCAAAACAGACAGACAAATGCAGCACACAGTATTTACAGTATTTACCTTGGTCCGGTGTGATGTTTCCTGATGTTTCCCATAGGTACAGATTGAGGATCAGATTCCCCTCACCTATTCCAAACCTTAGTCTTAAAAATGCTAAACTGACCCAAGATCAGTGTCTAGGGGAATCTTCACCCTACTCCATTTACCTCTTTCTCTTTCACCTGGCCCTGCTTGACTCCGCTGCGCTCGTTGGTAATTTGCTCATTTCCGGCCTTGACGAGAGTGAGGTAGTAGCCACTGCCAAAGTACTTTTTCAGGAACAGAGAGGAGCCGTAACAACACATCTTGCCGTGAGAGATAATGGCAATGCGGTCTCCCAAGATGTCGGCCTCATCCATGTGATGAGTGGAGAGGATGATTGTGCGACCTGCGGGGGAAAGATGGAGCCAACAAAACTATTGATTTCACTCAATGGGCCCAATTTGGAGCGTAGGTGGACTGTGTTCGTGTATGTGTGTGAGACAGACAAAAACAAAGAGAAAGTAAGAGTGAGTTTGTGTGCATGTGTGTGAGTCAGTGCTATGGAACTACTTTGTTTGTTCTGTCAACCATCTTGAGAAATACATAAATTGGACCAGAAAATTATAATAAATGTAAAGTCTTTGAACAGAGCCAAGTCTGCAATCTGTTTCCATATTGTGGTGTTGTGCTTATTTCCTCATTGTACACCCCTCTGGGTTTGCAAGTCATAGCCTACTATAGTTGTATTCGAAGCAACGAGATTGTGTGTGGGTTGGAATCTGGAACAAAGGACAAATTCTGCAATACCAGTCTTCCTTCCAAATCAAGTAAGAAACAACAACAACTACATACACTTCCACCTGAATTGAATACAATGTAACCAACATAAAATTATGCATAGACCCAACATAAAATGTTGCATAGACCATTCCTTTGCTGTGTTTCCTAACATTTTTTAAGTTTCAATTTTTGTCAGCAGAAGTTATTTGAGAGAAACCAAATCACAACCACAGAGAATCTATATGACACCGGAGCCTGCTTATTCACAGGGGGAGTGGAGGGTCATATCATGCACCCTGAACTAACACATACTAATCAGCACATTCCCAGTCAAGCAGGAAGTAGACATGAGATATGTGATGAAGTCACAGCATGGTCATCTAGCTGGATGTCGTTAGGTCACAGTGTGAATGGTGGCAGCATTAAAATGTGTCTCGGTTATTGTTGATTTTGTCACATTTCAGAACAGAATCAAAACCCTGAAATGCAAGGAAGATTAGGACTTAAATATTTGCTTTGAAGTGGCTTGATTGAAGGGTACCAGGATATTTTCATTTTAAGAAGAAATAATGAAGTTACAGGCTACATACAGCAATACTGCTAAACTGACGTGAAATTAGAAAAGAACACTGCATGCAACCATTGTGTAAAACAACAGTGGGAAAACTAGCAACCCCTATGGTACAAGATACCGACAAGAGTAAGATTGTAAGATGTAAGATGTTGTAAGATGTAAGATGTACAATGTGGTGTCTTGTGGTATTGAGCATTTTATCGGCATAATATTGGCAATGATAATGAAGTCCTTCACCAGGAGAATTCATTCTATCTCAGTTGAAACAGTAACAGCCACAAGTAGAAGCGTATTGTACACTCGGACATACAGTTCCATGATATGATACACATTCTCTCTTGATTAGCTGACCGGTTGGATTTTTAGGTCATTTAGGGGGGTAAGATTTGCTGTCATTGTTACAAAAGGTCAGGGTTATCTGCTGAGCGTGGCGTTTTCTCCCTCCGAGCTAGTTCAATTTGTATCCCCGCAGGTCGCATTATCCCTGGGATGAGGACACGCACAGAAGTCTTAACCATAGCCTCACGTTGCACTATGCTCTTTCGTTTGGAGAAGCCGAGAACCAAACTGTTTTTCCTCCCATCCCTTATGCCCTCTCACCCTCTGAGCTTCTAAATGTGTCTCTGCCGCAGAGTTATGCCACAGAGTTATGCTAAGCTCTTGTCTGAACCTACAGTGCCATTGGAAAGTATTCACATCCCTTGATTTTTCCCACATTTTGTCACATTGCAGCCTTATTCTTATTATTTTTTCCCCCTCATCAATCTACACACAATACCCCATAACGACAAAGCGAAAGCAGGTTTTTAGAAATGTTTGCAAATTTATAAAAACAGAAAAATGTATTTTCTGTATAAGTATTCAGACCCTTTACTATGAGACTTCAACTTGAGCTCAGGTGCATCCAGTTTCCATTGATCATCCTTGAGATGTTTCTACAACTTGATTGGAGTCCACCTGTGGTAAATTCAATTGATTGGACATGATTAGGAAAGAAACAAACTTGTCTATATAAGGTCCCACAGTGGACAGTGCATGTCAGAGCAAAAACCAAGCCATGAGGTCGAAGGATTGTGTTGAGGCACAGATCTGGGGAAGGGTGCCCCAAAAAATCTGCGCCATTCAAGATCCCCAAGAGCACAGTGTCAGCCATCATTCTTAAATGGAAGAAGTTTGGAACTAACAAGACTCTTCCTAGAGCTGGCAACCCGACCAAACTGAGCAATCGGGGGAGAAGGGCTTTGATCAGGGAGGTGACTAAAAACCCGATGGTCACTCTGAAGGAGCTTCAGAGTTCCACCGTGGAGATGGGAGAATCTTCCAGAAGGACAACCATCTCTGCAGCACTCCACCAATCAGGCCTTTATGGTAGAGCGGCCAGACGGAAGCCACTCCTCAGTAAAAGGCATATGACAGCCCGCTTGGAGTTTGCCAAAAGCATCTAAAGACCCTCAGACCATGAGAAACAAGATTCTCTGGTTTGATGAAACCAAGATTGAACTCTTTGGCCTGAATGCCAAGTGCCATGTCTGGAGGAAACCTGGCAGCATCCCTACGGTGAACCATGGTGGTGGCAGTATCATGCTGTGGGGATGATTTTCAGCTGCAGGGACTGGGAGACTAGTCAGGATTGAGACATCTCTGAATGTCCTTGAGAGGTCCAGCCAAAGCCCGGACTTGAACGCGATTGAACGTCTCTGGAGGGACCTGAAAATAGCTGTGCAGCGATGCTCCCCATCCAACCTCAAAGAGCTTGAGAGGATTTACAGAGAAGAATGGGAGAAACTCCCCAAATACAGGTGTGTCAAGCTTGTAGTGTCATACCCGAGAAGACTTGAGGCTGTAATCGCTGTAAGGTGCTTCAAAAAAGTACTGAGTAAAGGGTCTGAATACTTAAATGTGATATTTCAGCATTTTATTTTTAATAACTTTGCAAAAAATTCCAAAAAAAGGTTTATACTTTGTCATAATGGGGTATTGGTGTGTAGATTGATGAGGGGGATAAAAAAAAATCTCAATTTTAGAATAAGGCTGTAACGTAACAAAATGTGGAAAAAGTCAAGTGGTCGGTATAATTTCCTAATGCACTGTATTCTACTGTATATCTAATATATCTACTGCTCTACATATCATTCTTAGTATAGCTTCTGTAAATTCATCCAAAGTACATATAGATTGCATTTGGATTACTTTCACAGTACCATTTGGGTTGTTAATTTGATTTGTTCTGAGGTTTCTTGATAATATATATATATATATATATATATATATATATATATATGTTGTATTTTTTTGTTTACTTGTTTGACATTTTACTGCATTGTCAGGAGCTAGTAACAAACATTTTGTTGCACCTGCTATAACATCTACCACATCTGTGTACACAACCAATAAACTTTGATTGGATTTGATTTGAACCTTTACTACCATGGCCAAGATGCCCATTGAGTATCTCACTAAAATCTTATGGGACTCTGAAAACATTCAAACAAGCAGATCAATACACATGGAAAGAGGATGTCACATGGTCAAAATGTAAACATTAGTGGAGCCACATTATTAGGTTTGGAGCATTGTGTTTGCTTGCAAAGAGCGATGCAGTAGCTAACTAACTGTAAATAAGTTACTTGTTTCTCATCACAGTTAACCAGCTAAAGTTATTCACAGTTAGTCAGCAACTGCTCCAACACTATTTTCCTATCTAGTGTAAAGCTGTCCTAAAACAATGCCTCCGGAATGATGATGTGAGGTGGCTCCAGGTGTGTTTACATTTTAATAATTGTGATGGAATGCGCTTTCCATGCGAATTAAATGTATGGAAAAGTGCTGATCTTTGAAGGGGGAGATGAGGAGATTGGGAGGAGTGTGGCAGAAACCTACATAAAAACTATATATATACTATATACTATGGAATGCTATAGTATTACTGTTGTGTTTTTGCGGACTTTCTTTAGTATTCCCTTGTGTTTTTGCAGACAAAAGTTAGCAAAACACGAGTGAATACTGCAGGATTAACTTTAGTATACTGTTGTATGCTGTAGTATTTACTGTTAACTATAGAATAAATACTGTAGTAAAAGAAAACTGTAGTATATACTTTAGTAATTACTGTAGTGTTTTTGCGGATTGTAGTATACTGTAGTATTTACTGTAGTGTTTTGCTGACATTACTGATATATTTACTATAGTGTTTTTGTTTTATTATCTTTGACATAGAAGTGGAGGCTTTCTCCTTGAGGAAACCTACTTGAGGAATACTAAAAGAGCAAAATGTTCAAAAACCTGTAGGTAGCTTGCACTGGAGTCTGAACGGATTGTTCAGAGCTTCTGCTCTTTTCTGTAACCTGTAGGGCACACGATATATGGTCTATACTTGGCATGTACAGTAAGTTTCTCACTTCTTGGTGGAACGAATTGGGATATCGGGAAGGGGAATGGGCAGGTTATATGCAAATAAAATACTGTACTATTTAGTAAAAAAAGTGTAGTGTTTTGCAGACATTACTGTAGTATTTACTGCAGAGTATTAATTGCAGTTAATACTGTATTTTTTCTATTGTACTCTACAGTATTCTACAACATTCTATAGTACAGTAAGTACTACAAATGATCGAGGTATACTACAGTGCGCAGCATAGTATTCTACAGTATACTACAGAATTATATAGTAAGTACTGTAGTATTTTCTCCTGTAGGTAGTCCCATGTGATTTGTTACTACTGACATGGCTAATTTTGCATGGCTGTTCGTGCTCGCTGTTGATTTCAAGGGATTGCATTGGTTTACAGGGAGAAATAATAAAAACACTGCATGATGGAAGGTGAGAGTAAAATAAATGTGTTTGTTTGGTGTGCAGTCCACAAAGGTATACTGATTGATGGTGTGTTGTGGTGCATTACAGCACAAAGTGATAGATCAAAGTAGTGGGATATGCAGGTAAATCTCATGTGCTGTGACTGCATACAACATAGTGCCGGGGAGATCTAAAATCCTGCTTTTCTTGTAGGCCTACATCAAATGGAGGGATTTAGACTTTCATACACTTTAACAGAAGCAAGATATTGTTCATTGACAAGCAAATTGAGGTCTGTATACTTAGGCTGAAGGAAGCACATAGTACTGGCTTGCTAAGGCTGGACCCTAATTTACAGAATTTATATTCTGAACATTTTCACTCCTCTTCAGACATCACCTATCACCTAGTAATCTAAACTCTTAACCAGTCAATCGTCACCCGTCCTCCTCAACCAAACCCAAGTCCAAACCCTGTACTATTCAAGCGTCAAACTTGACAAGGTGAAGGGTGAGGTCTGAGGAGAAGGACAATGTTCCCGAATATGTATTCCGTCCTAACTACATCAATAATGTGGCCACTTTCTATACCTGAACTTTACCTGTTTCATTAAATGAGAAACTGCTAACCTGCCTGAAGTGTTGCATGTTAATAGAGATGTTATTATTACTAAACCACTAACTAAGACTGACATTCAACACACTCCTCAGCAGCTCTTCACTAATTGATGCCTAAATCCTTTTGGAAATCAGACATGTTGGCTGGATCCACAACAAGTGTAGCTTTAATTTGGTGTCTTTCATGTGTGATTTCATGAAAGTTAGATTTGTATAGTAATTTATTTAAATTTGGCGCTCTGCATTTTTACTGGCTTTTGGCCAAGTGGGACGTTAGCGTCCCACATATCCTAGAGAAGTTAAAGGGTCTATGTTTAGAAACATTACTTGCACATAGTTTTGAGGTTGTCTACTTCTTTTACTTCAAACAGGCTGTACATAAAGAGTATGCTCAGTAAATGTTCTGTTTATCCCATCTAGACAGAACCTTTCAATTGAGATAAGATGGAAGTTAAAGATGAGTTGGAAGGATAGAGTTTGTTAGTGTTTTGAGAGTGTTGAGTTAAAGCACAATAGTTTGGAGTCTCTCTTGCCACACCTCCACTACAGGTAAACTCTCATCTCTCTCTCAGATCAAGACACCAATGTATAAATAACTAATATACTTACTGTTTATACTGTACACCAGTATGGGTTGCGACCCAAAGGACCTGTTAATGGTGGGTCGCTACGTAAATGTATAATTATATCATTAATTACTGGAATTGATTTGGCCAAGTGCAACTGCGCTCTCAGTTCAGTGCCCTCTCTGCTTATCAGCAGTCTCTGCTCAGTTTGGTAGCTGCGCGAGAGGGAGAGGGAGATGCCCATGTGTTTCGCTGTTTACCGGATCTTTTTCTGCAGTTTTCTTGAAGATCACTCCGTGACCCACACACTGCAGCGCTGTCGTTCAAGCCACTGACTTGTGATTCCCACTCGCCATCACTCACCGCTGTCATGAAATGGACTCATGCTAGCTACGTGTTCTGACTGACCTCAATCGTCATGAAACGCAAATACAGTGATTACTTTTTGTCTCTTTCATATAAACTTTGAGAAATAACGAGGAGCGCCCACAATGTGTTTTGTGTGGGGAAGTGCTTAGTAATGAGTCTCTCAAAACGAACAAATTAATAAAAACGACACATCCTGACCAAACATCCAGGCACAACATGACGGTAAACCCAGGGAGTTCTTTCAGAATAGGGCCGAATGTTTCAGGAAACTGCTTCGAAAGTGTAAAAGTAAGTCAACTAGCAAGGCATTGTTGTATTTTTATAACAGGTGATGATAAGCAGAAATAAGGGAGTACTATCTCTCATAGTAGTAGATGTGAGTTTCTCTTTCAAACAATCCCCTGGCCTTGTAACGTTACACAGGCAATAGCTATCGCTAGTCAAAAGCAAGCTAACTAGCTACTGATAGTGCAACCCCAAGAAACAGTACAGATGTTGAAGAATTATCAGGCCTACTGTACATTTTACTGTAGATATTAATGTTGAAAACAAGTCTAGGTTGGAACTGTTGCAAGTAATCATTTTTATTCTGAACTGGAATAAACTGATTGAAGCAAGATGCTTTTTGAGATAAATACTCACACAGTTCTGGGTCGCTCGTCTGCAGCAGGAAGCGGTATCCTGCCTGACTGAGAAAGCAGTAGATGTTCTCATCCAGTTTGACACCACATACCTATGCAAGTCAGGGTTCTCAAGTACAGAAACAGTGTCAATGCTGAGCATGACCTCAGTGTTACACTGTCAAAAACAGCCCAGAATAGATTTGCCTGTTGCAAACTTCAACCAGCCACACACCTCTCATTAGGACTGTGTATGTATGTGTGTGTTTTCAATCAGTTTATTCCAGTTCAGAATAAAAAATATGTATTTTAAAAGCAACAGTTCCAAAATAGACTTTCTATCAATAATAATTTATACAGTAAGATGTACAGTAGGCCGGAATTTTTTATCTGTAACGTAAACTCGTACATCGCCTTGGTCCGTACAATTGCCCTATTTTTAGCGCCCCCAAAACGTAATACTTCCAGATCAACTGTAATGTCAATACCATTGTAAAGCACAATTTCTCCCCTTTCCAACAGAATCAATTACATGACCTAAACGCTGCCCGTTTCTGCATAATTCAAGCAGGCAATGAGCCCTGCCGGATCTTTTTAAAAATGGCGGGTGGGGAAGCGAAACTAATGCGTGATAGTGAGAAGGAGAGATGTTGTGTGGGAAAATTGCTTTTTTTCACTCGATCTGTCCAACTTATCACCTTATCGCCTCTAAAACGTAAATAAAACACTATAAAGAGTTTATATAATGTGTCATTACATACCTATTTGAAGGTTTGTGTCGAATTTGAATCGGGTTTTTAGGGCGGTGCTAAAGTGATCTTAGAAGTAAACAGCGGCTTTGAGAATGATGATCGCATGCAATGATGACGCAAAAAATGACTAGGTATCCCCACCTTACCCCCGTCACTGTCCATTTCTTGTTTTTAAACGATGAGAGAAATGCTACACCTGGTGGAGAGAGATTGTAAGACAGAAATAGTTGCTTTATGCGTGCTGTACTTTACGACATGACACGTCACGATGTAATGGAGGGTACGTTTTTTTCAACTTTTCTCCAATACTATAGAGCCATTACCATGTCGATCAACGCTTGAATAGAAACGTAGTTCACACCCCCGATTTTGAAGTCAACACAGTCACTACAGTCCCATTAGTTTTCTTTGTAGCCTCGTTTGAATGTTGCGGTTGCGCACATCTGTACGGAATGGGGTGAGTTTACGTTACTGTTACTTAGGGTTGCACGATCAAAAAGCCTGTGTGTGTGTGTGTGTTCTGTTATACATCTGTGTGATGTGATTAATCCGTTTATTCCAGTTCAGAATTAAATTATTTATTGTATTTTAACCGCAACAGTTCCAACCTAGACAGGTATGTAGAGTGTTTTTAATGGGGAAGAATAAACATGAAAATATATTTATGGGTATTTCATTGTTATTTGCTTTTGTCTATATTGCTTTTTTTGCATAAGGGCAATGAAATGTACCGATATTTACGTATAGTTGCATATTTTCCTAAGCTTGGATCCCAGGAAAACACAGAATTTAAATTTGGGTCCCAGGCTAAGAACCCCTGCTGTATGTATACCCATATTTACACTCCCCTCTGTGATTATTTGGAAATATATTTTTTTATTTGGCTCTATACTCCGGAATTTTGGATTTGAGATCAAGTGTTTCATATGAGGTGACAGTACAGAATGTCACCTTTTATTTGAGGGTATTTTCATACATACAGTATCTTTTTTTACTGTTTAGAAATTAAATCACTTTATGTATCTAGTTTGAAAGCGTCATATGTATTTGGTGAAATTCACTTATAGTGCATTAAAGTAGTCAAAAGTGTATTATTTGTACCCATATTCCTATCACACAATGATTACATCACACTTGTGACTACATCACGCTTGTAACTACATCCCGCTTGTGACTACATCACACAATGACTACATCTGTCACGCCCTGACCTTAGAGAGCCTTTTTATTTCTCTATTTGGTTAGGCCAGTGTGTAATTTGGGTGGGCATTCTAGGTTGTCTATTTCTTTGTTGGCCGGGTATGGTTCCCAATCAGAGGCAGCTGTCTATTGTTGTCTCTGATTGGGGATCATACTTAGGCAGCCCTTTTTCCCACCTTCAGTTGTGGGATCTTGTTTGTGTGTAGTTGCTTTTGCACTGCATATAGCTTTACGTTTGTTTGTATTTTGTTGTTTTTGTGGTGTCATTTAAAATAAAAGGAAAATGTATGTCTACCACGCTGCACCTTGGTCTCCTAACGACGGACGTAAAAACATCACTCTGTGACTACTGTGACTACATCCCAGTTGTGCATTTTCAATTTGTTTTGGTTTTGGATTATGTTGTGATCAATAGAAATTAATGGTATATAATGTATTGTCATTTTGCAGTCACTTTTACTACTACATTAATGTGGATGCTAACATTATCATGGATAATCGTGAATAATGATGAGTGAGAAAGTAACAGAGGCATAAATATCATACCCCCCGTTGTGACGGACAAATGTTCCAAACTCTGTTTAAGACAAGACTGACTTTATGACCAACATTATCCTCTTAACACTTTGTAGTGAATTTTGACACTAGAATAACTGTTTCTGACTCATATCGCTGCCACATAAGCCGTTTTCAAAGGGATTTATTGCTTTTTAAAGGCAGTCGCTCTTTAACACATCTACAATTCATATAGGGGAATGTCAAGTGCTCTCAGCACAAGTTTAATTGGAATGTATTAAATCCCCCATATGTTTTTTGAAGAAAATTTGAAGCTCATAGATCAGCAAAGATCTTCTACAGAGTGTAAGAGATCTTCTGAGGAATAACTGAAAGCGAACATGCTATGTATTCTGAGGACCCAAATGTCTACACGAGGAAGAGGCCCATAAGGAGAACATTAGTGCCTATTGAACATAGAAAATATAATTTACTTTCTAATTATTTAAATATCTACAGTTACAAGTAAGGCTACTTCAAAAGAACTGTGTGAAAGTCGTCAATTACTCTCTATCAATATCACTGAGACTGACCAATGGGAACCTTTGAGAATAAGATACAATTTCCTAGTAAAATAATTAGCATAACAATATAATACACGTCCATATCAATTAAATACTTTGTACAATCAAGAATTAAGGGCTGAAACCTGTAACTTAAGCTTGAGTAACTCAGACTTTTGGTTATCTTAAGTTTCAGCCTTAGAGCACTTCCCTTTTTCAGACGATAATGTAAACTGTTTAATGGTTTTATCCTGTCAGAAAGACAAACAACAAAAGTATAACAGCAGAACCAATAGCAGTTCAAACAACCCGAAACATGGACATTCTCTGCACACTTTGTCTAGAAACAGCAAAACAATTAGCGAAGGAAATAAAAAATGCAATATATCACCTTGGTTTTGGTTTCAAACAAATACACTCTCAATGCAATTTGTTTCAGTGATCAACTTTAGCACCATTATCAACATTGTGGTGCCAATAAGACCTGATACAGTATGACTCACTTAACTATTATGGATGTGAATGTTCTCATTAGACGAGAGTTATCTCAAGCTCTGAATCGGACTTGATTAGAAAGAACACTGCTAATGACATAGCGAGGACGAAATGCCACTCGATGCACATTAAACACTTTGACATCTGTAGGAAATGTGTTATTATAATGTCCATATCTTGCCTTTCAGTCATTGTCTAGCCTGGGCAAACAGCAAAAGTGCAGACTACAAAGTGACAAGCAGTTGAATGTCAACAATTAACGAGCGTGTTAACTGTGTTATCGAATTGGATGCGTCTCAGATGCCTTATTGTCACTGTCATCTTGTCATCACTATTGGTCTACATGACAATACCGTAGACTGGGAAGACAGATGCGTCATTGCCGCCCAAAGCAAAAGCATCTCAGAAAAAAAGGGTATTTAAAACAAAATAAATGAAGTGCTAATTGAACTAGAGTGTTAATTAAAACCATGTGAGACCCAAGCATAGATCCAAATGTAAAAAAAATGTTTTATTACCCTCAGAAATACTTGTAATATGCCCCTGATCATGAAATGTGGAAAGACTTGACTGGTCTGCTTAGAGCCCTGACCTCAACCCCATCGAGCACATTTGGGATGAATTGGAATGCCGACTGCGAGCCAGGCCTAAATGCCCAACATCAGCTCCCGACCTCACTAAAGCTCTTGTGGCTGAATGGATGCAAGTCCCTGCAGGAATGTTCCAACTAGAGGTCGACCGATTAATCGGAATGGCCAATTAATTAGGGCCGATTTCAAGTTTTCATAACAATCGGAAATCGGTAGTTTTGGACACCTTTATTTAACTTCTTTGCGGTAGGGGGCAGAATTTTCACATCTGGATAAAAAGCGTGCCCAGAGTAAACTGCTTGCTACTCAGGCCCAGATGCTAGGATATGCATATTATTAGTAGATTTGGATAGAACACACTCTGAAGTTTCTAAAACTGTTTGAATGATGTCTGTGAGTATAGCATAACTCATATGGCAGGCAAAAACCTGAGAAAAAATCCAACCAGGAAGTGGGAAATATGAGGTTTTTAGTTTTTCAACTCTTTGCTTATCCAAGATACAGTGAAAATGGGGTCATGTTGCACTTCATAAGGCTTCCACTAGATGTCACCAGTCTTTAGAACCTTGTTTGATGCTTCTACTGTAAAGTGGGGGCGAATGAGAGTGGATTGAATAAAGTCTGCCATGAGCTGACCATTCGCGTTCATGTGAGAGTTAGCTTGAGTTCCATTGCATTTCTGAAGTCAAAGCAATTCTCCGGTTGGAACATTATTGAAGATTTATGTTAAAAACATCCTAAAGATTGTTTCTATACTTCGTTTGACATGTTTCTACGGACTGTAATATGACTTTTCGTCTGAACTTTTGCATGGACCTGCCCGCGCGTCGTGAGTTTAGATTTTGTGTACTGAACGCGCGAACAACAATGAGGAATTTGGACATAAATGATGGACATTGTCGAACAAAACAAATATTTATTGTGGAACTGGGATTCCTGGGAGTGCATTCTGATGAAGATCATCAAAGGTAAGTGAATATTTATAATGCTATTTCTGACTTCTGTTGACTCCAACATGGCGGATATCTCTTTGGGTTGATTTATCGTCTGAGCGCCGTACTCAGATTATTGCATGGTTTTTGCTTTTTCCGTAAAGTTATTTTGAAATCTGACACAGCAGTTGCATTAAGGAGAAGTGGATCTAAAATTCCATGGATAACACTTGTATTTTCATCAACATTTATGATGACTATTTCTGTAAATTGATGTGGCTCTCTGCAAAATCAAAGGATGTTTTGGAACTACTGAACATAACGCGCCAATGTAAACTCAGATTTTTGGATATAAATATTAACTTTACCGAACAAAACATACATGTATTGTGTAACATGAAGTACTATGAGTGTCATCTGATGAAGATCATCAAAGGTTAGTGATTCATTTTATCTATATTTCTGCTTTTTGTGACTCCTCTCTTTGGCTGCAAAAAATGGCTGTGTTTTTCTGTGACTTGGCTCTGACCTAACATAATCGTTTGGTTTGCTTTCGTCGTAAGGCCTTTTTGAAATCGGACACTGTGGCTGGATTTACAACAAGTGTATCCTTAAAATGGTGTAAAATACATCTATGTTTGAGGAATTTTAATTATGGGATTTCTGTTGTTTTGAATTTGGCACCCTGCAGTTTCACTGGCTGTTGACGAGGTGAGACGCTACCGTCTCACATACCCTAGAGAGGTTCACTAGGCAAGTCAGTTAAGAACACATTCTTATTTTCAATGATGGCCTAGGAACGGTGGGTTAACTGCCTTGTTCAGGGGCAAAACGACAGATTTGTACCTTGTCGGCTCGGAGATTCAATCTTGTAATCGTACAGTTAACTAGACCAACACTCTAACCACCTGCTTTACATTGCACTCCACGAGGAGCCTGCCTGTTACGCGAATGCAGTAAGAAGCCAAGGTAAGTTGCTAGCTAGCATTAAACTTATCTTATAAAAAACAATCAATCAATCATAATCACTAGTTAACTACACATGGTTGATGATATTACTAGTTTATCTAGCATGTCCTGCGTTGCATATAATCTATGCGTTGCCCATTCGCGTAACAGGACTGTCGTTGCTCCAACGTGTACCTAACCATAATCATCAATACATTTCTTAAAATCAATACACAGAAGTATATATTTTTAAACCTGCATATTTAGCTAAAAGAAATCCAGGTTAGCAGGCAATATTAACCAGGTGAAATTGTGTCACTTCTCTTGCGTTCATTGCACGCAGAGTCAGGGTATATGCAACAGTTTGGGCCGCCTAGCTCGTTGCGAACTAATTTGCCAGAATTTTACGTAATAACAATGAAGGTTGTGCAATGTAAGAGGAATATTTAGACTTATGGATGCCACCCGTTAGATAAAATACGGAACGGTTCCGTATTTCACTGAAAGAATAAACGTTTTGTTTTCGAGGTGATAGTTTCCGGATTCGACCATATTAATGACCTAAGGCTCGTATTTCTGTGTGTTATTATGTTATAATTAAGTCTATGATTTGATAGAGCAGTCTGACTGAGCGATGGTAGGCACCAGCATGCTCGTAGGCATTCATTCAAACAGCACTTTTGTGTGTTTTGCCAGCAGCTCTTCGCAGTGCTTCAAGCATTGAGCTGTTTATGACTTCAAGCCTATCAACTACCGAGATTAGGCTGGTGTAACCGATGTGAAATGGTCAGCTAGTTAGTGGGGTGCGCGCTAATAGCGTTTCAAACATCACTCGCTCTGAGATTTGAGTAGTTGTTCCCCTTGCTCTGCATGGGTAACGCTGCTTCGAGGGTGGCTGTTGTCGATGTGTTCCTGGTTCGAGCCCAGGTAGGAGCGAGGAGAGGGACGGAAGCTATACTGTTACACTGGCAATACTAAAGTGCCTATAAGAACATCCAATTGTCAAAGGTATATGAAATACAAATCGTATAGAGAGAAATAGTCCTATAATTCCTATAATAACTACAACCTAAAACTACTTACCTGGGAATATTGAAGACTCATGTTAAAAGGAACCACCAGCTTTCATATGTTCTCATGTTCTGAGCAAGGACCTTAAACGTTAGCTTTCTTACATATTGCACTTTCACATATTGCACTTTTACTTTCTTCCCCAACACTTTGTTTTTGCATTATTTAAACCAAATTGAACATGTTTCATAATTTATTTGAGGCTAAATTGTTTTTATTGATGTATTATATTAAGTTAAAATAAGTGTTCATTCAGTATTGTTGTAATTGTCATTATTACAAATATATATTTTTTTAAATTGGCCGATTAATCGGTATCGGCTTTTTTGGTCCTCCAATAATCGGTATCGCCGTTGAAAAATTATAATCGGTCGACCTCTAGTTCCAACATCTAGTGGAAACCCTTCCCAGAAGAGTGGAGGCTGTTATAGCAGCAGGGGAGGACCAACTCCATATTAATGCCCATGATTTTGGAATTAACTTTTGTTAATGCTGTGTATGTAAATCTGAAATTAAGTAATACTTTGTCTGAAATAACAAAAGTGTATAAACTTGACCAATCAAAAACATATATTTTTGAAAGCATCAACAATCATTATTATTATAATATATATATATTTTTTTAATGTATGGAGAACCTCTAAATTACTTTTAGTAATATTTGTTTGTTTTTTCTGGCTAAACCTGGAGCGATAACCTCTTATCTTACTTTACCATAATACGAATGGTCGTCAACGGCAATATTCTGAACTCGTAAACCACTTCTTTTTTTGGTTGTACTATATTTAATGTAGTTCTTTTGATGGGTAGAGGGAACATCAAAGTTACTCTTTAAGTATTTGATGGCCATATTTGCAGAATTTGGAAGGGAAACAATCTAACTTGTCTATCAATAGAGGAATGTGGCCCTATGTCTCAGTTTAGCAACCCTTTCATCCCATCGATGCCTTTTTTTGCAACACTTACAAAACGACCTCTATGTCAGGCTAGATGTTGTTTCTCAGTTCCTTGTTGTCTACATAATCACTACATCTTACAGAATACGGCAAAAAAAAAATTCAAGTTATGTACTTGCATGGATGGCTTACAGCATGCTTGTGTAGGGGGGGCCAGTGTGGTCTCAGATGATTGGACATGTTTCTAGTGTTTCAGAGGCTACTGATGCCACAATAAGCATATTGACACACAACAATACTACTACTATATATACATCTGGGTCTAAGGAGATGCACCGTGTAAGGTCATGTTTGACATGCTTTTACTTTTGTTTAGGATTGTTTGTACAGGATGCAATTTAGGAAATGTTACATTTGTTCAACTGTAAGACACACAGGGCCCTCCTTCAGCCAAATTATCGACCTTGATTATTATTATTTTTAACTTGTTGTATTTAACTCTGGGTATTCCTGTAACCTGAGAAATGTGTTCAGAGATAAGACCCATAATAAATACGTCAAGTCAACACGCCAAACAACATCATACATAGTCTATAGTCTGGAGCTCAACAGTGGTTTGGTATTGGATTTGTAATTCGACCGACAGATCCCATACCTTTTTTGTACTTCAACAGAAGTTCCCATATCCCTCTCCGGGCGTACGGGTCCACCCCTGCTGTGGGTTCATCCAGGATGACGATGTTGGATCCTCCCACGAATGCGATGGCCACCGACAGTTTCCTTTGCATTCCCCCTGAGGATACAGTTTACGTTTGGTCACTTTCGACCCCTTTCAAAGGACACACTTTCTACCCCCTTCAAAGGACACACTTTTTACCCCCTTCAAAGGGCACACTTCCTGCCCACTTCAAGGGACACACTTCCTGCCCCCTTCAAAGGAAACACATTCCAATTCCAAATTGACTAATGACCCCTACACCCTAGCACTTGTGTGGACCTTAGAAAATTGGATAGGTATTGGGAAATAAGTACCAATAGGATAGGACTTCATGTGCCCTTCAGAGAACATTCCAAATCAACCTCTGCAGGTTTTCTTTTCTTTCCTTTAAATGAGAGTCTGAAAACCAGGTGTGTAGACTTCCTAGCTAATCAATGACCTTATTGATCAATACAGGGAAGGAATGAGAACCCACAGAATGAAATTAAAACTAGAATTTATCAAAGAATAGGGCTGATCGATTTTGACATTTCAAAAGCATATATCGCTGTTCATTCTGATCAATTTCTTCCTTTACTGTGTTTGAGTGTTCAGGATAACACTTACAGTTTATCAGCTTTTTCTTTTCATAAAGGTTAAGTTTTTGGTTGAAATCAAAACCACCAGGGCTCTTTCTCAATAAGGATGGAAAAAATACTGTGTCATAGAATGGCAAGGTAGCGGCAGGGTAGCCTAGTGGTTAGAGCGTTGGGCTAGTAACCCGAAAGGTTGCAAGTTCGAATCCCCAAGCTGACAAGGTACAAATCTGTCGTTCTGCCCCAGTTAACCCACTGTTCCTAGGCCATCATTGAAAATAAGAATTTGTTCTTAACTGACTTGCCTAGTTAAATAAAGGTTAAAAAAAGGGGTATGTAGCTAATGGTCCGTTTGACATTTTGTCGCAGATAGAACAACAAGTACATGAAACAGATACGTGTAACATTTCTACTTTTGATAGCTATAGTGTTATTGCCAGTGTGAATATCACACCTTCCATGTATTGCTCATACCATTATTGAGCCCTTATAGCAAGCAGGTACACAAATGTTGAAGAAACCTGATTGTGCATCAGTAATAAAAACTTTACCGTAGACATCATAGACATCTCAGCAGTAGATATGAGACATTGTGCAATGCAACAGGTCTGTAGATGGTCATGAGGAATCCATATGTTTTGATGTAAGACTGGTCATGTATGTGTGCATGTCTCAGACAGTGTGTGTGAGCATGTTTTATTGTCTTTTGTCCAGCGTGAAATTGACATATGACAGAAAGCTACATAAGACGATGACGCACAGGACACTCTGGGAGCTGTTGTGAATGTGTCATGTGTTGTGGAAGTATCAGACTAGACGTACCTTGAAAGTTCAATTTTTTTTTCACATGCAAACCATGACTGGTGCCAATTTATCAAGGATATTTCTTGCTCCCCAGACAATGGATTATACACCTAACACACATTCATAGGTGCATTTCCACAGGCACACACAGGCACTTACGTACATACACGCGGTTTAACAAGTGGTGGCTGGGGTAGAGAGCTACTACAACATTTGTGCATGATTGTAATCCCTCGATACATATAGATCCCAAGGACACGAATATTTGCCCGGGCACACACACACACACACACCTGACAGGTTCTTGGCAAGTTCCTTGCGTTTGTGCGGCAGCCCTACATCCTTGATCATTTGGTCCATCTCCGTTTTCACTTCATCACGGCTTCGACCCTTTAATCTGGCGTAGAAGTAGATGTGCTCCTCTACTGTAAGGCTAAGAATCAGAAATAAAATTAAGGAACAATTATTAGACTTATCAACAACAGAATGAATACCAAAATGCAAGTGTGTGAAATTAGGGACCAAATCGACACTAAATACACATTTTTGTTCCAATGTACAAAAAGTGGATCCAATATTTTCTGCCTTTCCAGACTCAAGTGACAATAATAATTGAAAAAAGTTTGATTCTATATGTTGTTTCAGTGTACTTCAAGTTACATGGGATAGTCTCTCCTGAACTAGGCTTCAAATGAACTTGGACTCCTCTAACAAGATCTTAATTACCCAATTTTTATATGGTCCTTCATGATTCAAAGATGACTTATTAGCTCCTACTAAGCACCTTCATCATCAACTCTCAATCTGTCACGTTAATACAATCCACACAACTCTGACACCACAGTTTCCACTCCAGCGAGCCGACTCCATTCGGAACATGATGTCACAAACTTCTGTGGAATCATCTTGACTGCAACGCCGGCGGGCATATCTGCGTACGTTTTAGTCTACCTCCCGTGCGCATTAATATTGAGATCCTCAGTTTAAATATAGACACTTCAGTTCTGTTGGGATAAATATTAATGGCCATAATTCGCTAGTACTCAGTCATAATCATGATGTAAGAGACGTGAGGCATCGGAGGTCACAGGTGATCACTCAGCAGAGGGAAGAATGGAAGAGAACCCGGTTATGAGAGGGCATATCTAACAATGGCAGCCAGTGAGTCTGGATCATGGTTAATAATGACACTATTAGAGGGAAGAAAGTGGATGGAAAGAATGAAGCTTGGTTTAATTTTTGAAAATGGAGACGATGGAGGAGGAGAATATTGCAATGATTTGAGATGCAAGTTACTGTAGATATTGCATTTGGAATATGTCCAACATTAACTGTGGGCTCTCCCACAGTGCAACATTTGACACATTTAATGAAAATGTTAACATGTTTATCCTGTTGAGAAGAGGTCCTGTAAGCAGATTACAACCAGATGGTCTCTAAAGCCTTGTTCACACTGCAGGACTTAATGCTCAAATCAGTTTTGTTTTTCAAATCCATTTTGGACTACTGTCTGTCCAAACAGCAAGATACAAGTGACCAAATCAGATATGTACTGTATATTCAGACAGCAGTCATTTGCTGACATGGCTCAGCTAGTTGTCGTAGTAATGATGGGCGTGTGTGCAGTGATGTAGACTGATTGGTGATGGGAATCTTGCTTCCTATCACTCAGAAGTTATGTAGCAGTTAAGGTGACAACAATGCCCGACATGGACGTTTCCCAGTTTCATTGAATGTTCAAAATTAACTTTCAAAACAAGTCATTTTTGTCTAGCCACAGCAGTCAATTAGCTAGATAGGTAGCTGTTGAGCTTTCTAGCACATTCACTAGTTTATTAGTAAACAATTAACAAACTAGGGGGGGTTGTCTAAGTTTTTTGTTGCTATGGGGAGGGTTGTGTTTTTTTATTGGGAACAGAGGAGGGTAGAGCATTTTTTCCATGTTTCCATTCACCTTTTTGTAGGTTTTACTATATAATGTCAAAATGTCCTCACCTGCTTGCATGGGTCTCCCCTATGTCAAGGTCTATTGGTACTTCCCTTATGCACTGTGCTTTCCCACACGATAACTATACCACAGGTCAATATAGTCTACCAGTCTAAGGGTCTATCCAACAATCATAGTGACAAAGGTGGTAGGTGGGTCTTTTTTTCCAGATCTGCAAGGTCTAACTAGCATCATACCACACATAAACTCATTCAAAGTTACACCAATTTTCTATATATTTTCTATATATTCAGAGACAATCAATTATCCTACCGAGACTAGCCTACAACACCGCAATGCAATGAATAATTGCATTATTGTTTCCCAGCGAGGACAACATTCTACTCTATGCTGTAAACTGCAGTGAAAATGTAATTTGAATAACGGTGCAAAAGCCCTGTGATTTTAATATTTAATTCCATTTGGATCTGTTGTGGGTCTACTCTCGACAGTTTATATAGCCCACTGCACTGAGGCTAGGTAACACTGTCACCACCGATAAATCCACGATAATCGAGAATTTCAATAAGCATTTCTCTACTGCTGGCCATGCTTTCCCTCCTGGCACCCCAACCCCAGCCAACAGCTCCGCACCCCCCGCAGCTACTTGGCCAAGCCTCTCCAGCTTCTCCTTCACCCAAATCCAGATAGCAGATGTTCTGAAAGAGTTGCAAAACCTGGAACCGTACAAATCAGCTGGGCTAGACAATTTGGACCCACTCTTTCTAAAATTATCCGCCGCCATTGTTGCAACCCCTATTATCAGTCTGTTCAACCTCTCTTTCGTATCGGCTGAGATCCCTAAAGATTGGAAAGCCCCTCTTCAAAGGGGGTGACACTCTAGACCCAAACTGTTATAGACCTATATCCATCCTGCCCTGCCTTTCTAAAGTCTTTGAAAGCCAAGTTAATAAACAGATCACTGACCATTTCGAATCCCACCATACCTTCTCCGCTGTACAATCCGGTTCTCAAGCTGCTCACGGGTGCACCTCGGCCACGCTCAAGGTACTAAACGATATCATAACCGCCATCGATAAAAGACAGTACTGTGCAGCAGTCTTCATCGACCTGGCCAAGGCTTTCTCTCTGTCAGTCACCGTATTCTTATCGGCAGACTCAACAGTCTTGGTTCCTCAAATGACTGCCTCGCCTGGTTCACCAACTACTTCTCAGACAGAGTTCAGTGTGTCAAATCGGAGGGCCTGTTGTCCGGACATCTGGCAGTCTCTATGGGGGTACCACATGGTTCAATTCTCGGGCCGACTCTTTTCTCTGTATATATCAACGATGTCGCTCTTGCTGCGGGTGATTCCCTGATCCACCTCTACGCAGACGACACCATTCTGTATACATCTGGCCATTCTTTGGACACTGTGTTAACTAACCTCCAAACGAGCTTCAGTGGCCTCCAACTGCTCTTAAACGCTAGTAAAACCAAATGCATGCTTTTCATCCGTTCGCCTCTCGCACCCGCCCGACTAGCATCACTAGTCTGGACGGTTCTGACTTAGAATATGTGGACAACTACAAATACCTAGGTGTCTGGCTAGACTGTAAACGCTCCTTCCAGACTCATATTAAACATCTCCAATCCAAAATTAAATCTAGAATTGGCTTCCTATTTCGCAACAAAGCCTCCTTCACTCACACCGCCAAACATACCCTCGTAAAACTGACTATCCTACCGATCTTCAACTTCAGCGATATCATTTACAAAATAGCTTCCAATACTCAGCAAACTGAATGCAGTCTATCACAGTGCAATCCGTTTTGTCACCAAAGCCCCTTAAACCACCCACCACTGCGACCTGTATGCTCTTGTCTGCTGGCCCTTGCTACATATTCGTTGCCAGACCCACTGGCTCCAGGTCATCTATAAGTCTATGCTAGGCAAAGCTCTGGCTTATCTCAGCTCACTGGTCACGATGACAACACCCACCCTTAGCACGTGCTCCAGCAGGTATATCTCACTGGTCATCCCCAAAACCAACACCTCATTTGGCTGCATTTCCTTCCAGTTCTCTGCTGCCAATGACTGGAACGAATTGCAAAAATCACTGAAGTTGGAGACTTATAACCGATCGCTGCAGCTGGACATAGCCCATCTGTAAATAACCCACCCAATCTACCTACCTCATCCCCATATTGTTTTTATTTACTTTTCTGCTCTTTTGCACACCGGTATTTCTACTTGTACATCACCATTTGCTCATCTATCACTCCAGTGTTAATTTGCTGAATTGTAATTACTTTGCTACTATTGCCTATTTATTGCCTTTCCTCCTCACGCCATTTGCACAAACTGTATATAGACTTTCTTTTTTTTCTCTATTGTGTTATTGACTGTACGCTTGTTTATTCCATGTGTAACTCTGAGTTGTTGTTTGTGTCGCAATGCTTTGCTTTATCTTGGCGAGGTCATAGTTGTAAATGAGAACTTGTTCTCAACTAGCTAAATAAAGGTGAAAAAAAAAATGTTCTAGAAAGGCACAGTAGCAGGCCAGCTAACCCTCAACCTTCTGGTCAGTAGCTCTGCATGGCATCGACTGTGCCAAAGACGATATCCACGTTTATAAACAGGGTGGCTGCAGTGATTATTATTTGTGGTTGTAAACATTATTTTGAGTTAATTATGTGAGTATGAGGAGGGTGGTGTGATTTTTATTCTTTAAAACATTTTTTACAGTAGGGGGGGTCATGTGAAAACACTTTTTACGTTGGGGAGGGGGATGCATTTTTTTTATGACACCTTGAGTTGGACCTGACCCCACCCCACAGTACATTTAGAACTATCCTTTATACGACCAGTATACAACCTGACCGTGACATAGTGACGTCATTGCAACCAGTTTTGCCCGCTGGGATATTGAGAGGTGATGGAAGAGGCGATTGAACAACAACGATTCACCTGTTGAATGCAACTTACTCATTGAACAAGACGTTGTGCTGAGGGCACATTCCCAGATGCTTCCTAATGGTGTCCATGTCCGTGCGGATATCGTAACCATTTATGAGAGCGGTCCCCGATGTTGGAGCGAACAGTCCCGTCAAGATCGACCTATAGGATAAGCGGAGAACAAGAAAATGTGCTGGGAAAATGTGACGTCCATTTTCACCTCCGTATCCCTGGAAACCGAATTGAAAACCTTCATAAAACACATTGGGTAGAAGTAAATTAATCTATAAATATGAAAATAATTTTATGCATCTTAAATAACCCCATTTTCATGATTTGGATGATAAAATAATGGAATAAGTGGTGGCAGGAACAGACAATATTTCCCAGTATATAACAACTAATCAACAACCTGTATCATGGTTGGCTAATCAATCAATAACATTCACATTGACAATACAATTGTGAAGCTAGACATCTTTAAAAAGTGAATTAAATCTAAATCAGCTTGTGAAAACATTATAACCCGTCAATTCCCACTCACTTTCCACTAGCAGTTGTAGTTCTTTCAAACTCATCATGAAGTAATAGCAAGATGTGTAAACTCTACATCATTATTTATAGAAGAAATTGGAGTGAAATTAACTATACTGAACAAAAATAAACACAATATGCAACAATTTCAAAGATTTTACTGAGTTATAGTTCATATAAGGAAATCAGTCAATTGAAATTAATGAATTAGGCCATCATCTATGGATTTCACATGACTGGGCAAGGGTGCAGCCATGGGTGGGCCTGGGAGGGCATAGGCCCACCACATGGAAGCCAGGTCCAGCCAAACAGAATCTGTTTTTCCCAAAAAAAGGGCTATATTACAGACATGAATACTCCTCAGCGACCCCCCTCCTCCTGCTCAAATGATCCCACGGGTGAAGAAGTAGGAAGTGGAGGTCCTGGGCTGGCGTGGTTACATTTGATCTGCGGTTGTGAGGCCAGTTGGACATACTGCCAAATTCTCAAAAATTATGTTGGAGGCAGCTTATGGTAGAGAAATGAACATAAAATGATATGGTAACAGCTCTGGTGGACATTCCTGCAGTCAGAATGCCAATTGCATGCTCCCTCAAAACTTGAGACATCTGTGGTATTGTGTTGTGTGACAAAACTGAACATTTTAAGGTTTACTTTTATTGTCCTCAGCACAAGGTGCACCTGTGTAATGATCATGCTGTTTAATCAGCTTCTTGATATGCCAAATCTGTCAGGTGGATGGATTATATTGGAAAAGGAGAAATGCTCATTAATAGGGATGTAAACAAATTTGTGCACAAAGTTTGAGAGAAATAAGATTTTTGTGCGCGTAGAACATTTCTGGGATGTTTTACTTCAGCTCATGAAACATCGGACCAAAATTGACATGTTGCATACAATTATTTGTTCAGTATAGAGTGCAAATGTGCAAATGAACAATGCATTGAGAAATATTTCATTTCATTTATTTTTCAAGTGCAATAAAGTTTTATGGGGACTTTGATATCATATTGCCACACTTAAAGTCACAAAGAGCTTTGTGGACACAACATTCAACTGGTATTAGATGGTGATTAAGCACTTGCTCGTCCTTCCCTTTACTTGTCATGCTTTGCTCCCTCGCTTCAGTTCTGGTTTTCATTCCGCTTGCTCAGCTGAGACCTGTTGTCTTCTTCAGTTCCCTCTATCTCTCTCGCTCTCTCTCTCCCTCTACCCACACATTCTCTATCTATATCTTTCTCTGTCTCTTTTTCTCGCTCTCACTGTCCTCACCCACTCTCTCTTCATCCTCTTCATCTCCACACCCGTTTTCTCTCTTTCCCTCTCCCTCACTCACTCTGGCCTTGTTGACGGTCTTCATTTTGTGCCGTCTTAACCTTACCTAACCTCTTGCACTCGTTTTTCGACCAGCAATTAAATGACTCCCCCTTACACCCCGGCACTGCTGCTAACTTACTTTATTGTACTCTCAGAAGGCTTGCCTCAACCTGAGCTGTGACCATAGTGCTAACACCATGAGCTGAGAGCGATGCCAAAGATCTTTGATGAAAGGATTACACTTGGAATGCAACAGAGCTAAGAGTTGAATATTGCCATTGGCTCTGTTGTAGACAGACAGATTGCAGCACGAACCAACACACACAATCAACTTTGTGTAAGCAGTGTTACGGCCCTGAAAAGCACTATGTGGTAACCATGGAGAGCTGATAGTTTGTATGACCTCTTCTCACCTCTCCACTGTTATAGCTGATGTGTGCTGAGCTTTCTGGGGCAAAATGGCTCCTGGGCCATGGCATCAACCAGGTTACACATTGGCAGTGGGTGAGGTGAGTTGCCCCCATATAATGTCAAGTGCTAAATCTTTGAGCACCTGGGAAAGTACTACATCAATTCAATCCATTTGTATTATTATGTTACTTACATAGTGGTTGTTTTTCCTGCGCCATTGTGGCCAAGGAAAGAGGTGATGTGATTCTCGTAGAAGTCCACACTAAGTCCATCCACAGCAAGCTTTTTCCCCGTTTTATAGATCTTCACAAGGTTCCTGATTGAGACCCCTGCCTTCATATTGGGTGGTGGCTTTTCCAAATAATCTTTCAAATAAAACACACACATAAAAAGATGATCCTGCTTTAGACAAATGAATGTAACAATGTCACGTGTCTTTAAATGCATGTATAGATGGTAAATAATACATTGCATACATGAAATTAGATGTTTATATATATACAGTATATACACACAGTATATAAATATACTGAACAAAAATATAAATGCAAAATGCAACTATTCCAACGATTTTACTGAGCTACAGCTCATATAAGTAAATCAATCAATTGAAATAAATTCATTAGGACCTATATGGATTTCCCATGACTGGACAGGACCGCAGCAGCCATGGGTGGGCATGGGAAGGCATAGGCCCACTCACTTGGGAGCCAGGCCCACCCATTGGGAATTCAGGCCCAGCCAATCAGAATTAGTTTTCCCCCATAAAAAGGGCTTTATTACAGATAGAAATACTCCTCAGTTTCAACTGCTGTCCAAGTGGCTGGTCTCAGACAATCCTGCAGGGGAAGAAGCCAGATGTGGAGGTCCTGGGCTGGTGTGGTTACACGTGGTCTGAGGTTGTGAGGCCGGTTGGACATACTGCCAAATTCTCTAAAACAACGGTGGAGACGGCTTATGGTAGAGAAATTAACATTCAATACTTTGGTAACAGCTCTGTTGGACATTCCTGCAGTCAGCATGACAATTGCATGCTCCCTTAAAATTTGAGACAACTGTAGCTTTGTGTTGTGTGACAAAACTGCACATTTTAGAGTGGCCTTTAATTGTCCCAAGCACAATGTGCACCTGTGTAATGATCATAATGTTCAATCAGCTTCTTGATATGCCACACCTGTCAGGTGTATGGATTATCTTGGCAAAGGATAAATGTTCACTAACAGGGATGTAAGCAAAATTGTGCATGACATTTGAGAGAGATAAGCTTTTTGTGCATATGGACAAATTTGGGGATCTTTTATTTCAGCTCATGAAACATGGGTCATAAACATAATTTCCAAAATCATGGTAATTAATATGGAGTTGTTCCCCCTTTGCTGCTATAACAGCCTTCACTCTTTTGGGAAGCTTTTCCACTAGATGTTGGAACATTGCTGCGGGGACCTTCTTCCATTCAGCCTCAAGAGCATTAGTGAGGTTCGGGCACTGATGTTGGGCGTTTAGGCCTGGCTCGCAGTTGGCATTCCAATTCATTCCAAAGGTGTTCGATAGGGTTGAGGTCAGGGCTCCCTGCAGACCAGTCAAGTTGTTCCACACCAATCGCGACAAACTATTTATGTGTGAACCTCGCTTTGTGCACGGGGGCATTGTCATGCTGAAACAAGAAAGGGCCTTACCCAAACTGTTGCCACAAAGTTGGAAGCATAGAATGGTCTAGAACGTCATTGTATGCTGTAGTGTTAAGACTACCCTTCACTGGAACTAAGGGGCCTAGCCCGAACCATGACAAACAGCCCCAGACCATTATTCCTCCTCCACCAAACGTTATAGTTGGCACTATGCATTCGGGTAGGTAGCGTTCTACTAGCATCCGCTAAACCCAGATTTGTCCGTCGGTCTGCCAGACGGTGAAGCGTGATTACATCACTCCTGAAAACGTGTTTCCAATTGTGGCGACTCTAATGGCGGTGAGCTTAAACACCACTCCAGCCGATGCTTGGTGATCTTAGGCTTGTGAGCGGCTGCTCTGCCATGGAAACCGATTTCATGAAGTTTGGAACTTGGTAGTAAGTGTTGCAACTGAGGACAAACTATTTAAACTTGCTACGCACTTCAGCACTCAGCGGTCCCGTAGTGAGCTTGTGTGGCCTACCGCCTTGCGGCTGAGCCATTGTTGCTCCTACATCTTGTTTCCACTTCACAATAACAGCATCTAACAGCACTTACACTGACCGGGGCAGCTGTAGCAGGGCAGAAATTTGTTGAACTCACTTGTTGTAAAGGTGGCATCCTATGAAGGTGCCATGTTGAAAGTCTCTGAGCTCTTCAGTAAGGACATTCTACTGCCAAAGTTTTTCTATGGAGATTGCATGACACGTGTCAGCAACGGGTGTGGCTGAAATAGTCGAATCCACTAATTTGAAGGGGTGTCCATATATTTTTGTATATATAGTGTATATTGTTGCTGAAAACCTAATCTTCAAAATATTAACTTTTCAAGAAATGGAAAATATGCAATTTTTCCCATTAACGAACACACGATTATTAAACTTTTAAAACTATTTTGAATACATTTTCTTGGTCCTAGAGTCATGAAATGTTCAGAGCACATTGAGGGGAGTTACTGCTATCAGTAAATTATTTATTTTTGTTGCAAAATGGAGTAACAAGGTTTTCATCAGACAGCGACGATATGCCATTTAGCAGACACTTTAACCATGTTTGATTCATGCCCTCAGAAAAGCTACCTCAAAGTATATTCCACACAAAATCTACTCACAGCCAAAATCTATGTTCTACACAAAATCTACCCACAGCTGAATAATTATATTCCCTATATGAGATTAAAAAAAAGGTGTCTGCTATTACAACAAAAGCTCAGTTATATGAAATACATTTTACGGATGCTGTGTGACACAGGTTTACAACTCTCTGCTCTCCCTCCTCCGAGCAACAGAATCGGTTTTAGTTACACCGTGTGTCACATTTCCTCTTGGCTAGAGGCAACCCCGTTCTGTTGTTCTCACAACCGGTGTGAAACTCACTTTGGTCACAGATATAGGCAAAAATAAGAGAGAAAATATACATAAAGAGTGTCACAGTGGCTGTGTCTACACTTGACACTTAGATGCGACTTCTGCTTTCAGAATACAAAGATCGCATTGAAAAGACAAGTCTAGATGATTGTGTTCAGATCTGGCGCCACCTCAGGATTTCTCCTGTCTGTACACAATCAGGCTATCGAAAGCTCATACAGTGGACGACGACCCGATATCATCAGCACTCCGCCCACAAGTCTCCAGAATACTTGTGTTTTGGCAGCGGTAGGTACTTTTTCATTATAACATTGGAGGAAATAGGTTCCTAGTGTGTGAGGAGCATGTTTCCTGGCCTCATAAATGCTAGCCAGCTAGATATTATTTTTTGTTTGGCTAGAGTTATGCTAACCTGTTTGCAATCCCTTAAGCTTTGCTTGCTAGCTTGCTGGCTAGCTACAGATGTTAGCTGATAGTTAGCTACAGTAGTTAACTTCTGCCAACAAGTTGTTATTGCGTTATTATCATATTTGTGACCTGTTTCAGGAAACTAGGCGTATGTCACAAGTCACAACTTCACAGCAGATCCATTTCAATATTTTTTGAGTGGGCTGGACATGCCGAGAGAGGAGTTCGGATTGGTCTGCCATATAGAAGGCTTCTGTCTATTTGAGCTGAGCAGTCTGTGTTGGTAATCCTGTCGTACGCGCCTTTAAAAAAAAATCTAATTTTGACAGAAAGTGGGTTCATTTCACGCTAAAGTTGAATGTTAGCTAACCAGCTAACGTTAGCTGGCTGGCTCCCTAGCTAACGTTACATGTATGACATTATAATTTGTATCCCAGAACCATTTGCTTTGCTAGTTAGAACCTAATGTTAGCTAGCTAACATTGAACCTGGTTGGTTAGCTCCCAGTAGATTCATGCAGGGTAATAATGACATGATTTGGCACTATGTTCATTGTTGTTTAACTAGCTAACGTTGGCTAGCTGGCTCATTAGCTAACGTTGCGTGATGTGTGTGATCTTACATGTTGTTTACCTAGCTAGGTTCATTGTTTACTTAGCTAGCTGCATGTCTTAAGCTAAAGTGTACTGTTAGCTAGCTAGCTAACGTTAGCTGGCTGGCTCGTTAGCTAACGTTATGTGACGTGTGTGATCTCACACTTTGTTTACAGCTACACGTCTTAAGCTAAAGTGTACAACACCTGTTGAATATGGCCGGTGGCAGTAAACGTCGGCAAAAAAAAGTAATACAATTGTTGTCAGCAGAGCTGGTTAGGCTGTTTTCATCTTATCCAGCGGTAAACAATCATCAGCCAGAGTGTCAAGTGTGCACTCTGAACGCTCCGTGAGTGAAACAAGATGGGTGGGGCTAAAGCTTAAACAAAGAAGAGCTCTTCACTAGGTAACAACTAATTGAAAGGCCATTTTCTCAAAAGTGAGTTTACAAGTTTATCAGCTTTCAAAGCAGAATTACTTTCCCATTGTTCCTCAAAAATGCAGTGTATGACATACCATTTTATAGTTGAGTCTACTTTTATCCAATGTAAAACACACAATTTCAAATGTTGCTGCATAAGACCAAATCCATCTGTTGAGTCACATTTTCCCTATTCCAGAATGCATACTGGTATTTGAATATAGCATGGGAAAAGGGAATCCGGGCACAATGTGGACATGGTGGACACATTCAAATTTAAGTGTAAACGCATGATGACTCCGGAATTCCACTCCATGATCAGAATACGAAACGGCCTAGACACGGCCAATAAAGCACCATTGCACCTCCCTCGACCAAATGTTAATTAGCAGTCATTTACTAACGAGGCTTTGACTTTCCAAGCTCAACCTTGTTTTCCCCCCAGCATTATCTGTCTATTATTATCTAACACAAAATCAAGGTGCCAACAATCAGGAGTCTAAAGTTATAACGAACTAGGCTTATTGAGGTTGCATTTCGTGTGTGATGGGAATGACCTGTGTTAAACCAGACAAATAAATAACTGTTGCGTAATGCCTGAGTGTGGGTGTGTTTGTGCACAGGTGTTTGTGTGAATACCACTGGCTACTATACCATTGTATTCCATGGGATCCTTGAACTGACTATGGTCAGCGTTGGGCACCGCAGACGTCCCGCACCAATAGGAGGCCGTGAAAGGGAAGGACCACGGCTTGGCTATTCCATATTGGCCTGTTATCAAGCGTGGAGAAACATCATTCACATTTTAATAACAGCTTGAGGGATGACACTTTGCAGTGCATGTTTCCATCCAGCTAGACTGGCACAAATCCCCCTCTTATTTTAATTAGAGAAGATGAGATGAATATATTACGGCAGTCTGCTGGGATATTCACATTTTTTTCTGGTTATTGACCAACAACAACACATAGATCACGAAGAGTGTATCAATTCTGTTATTGATGGCTTTCTCATGAATGAGTTACCTGGGAAGACGTTCTCGATGTACCACGTGAGCAGCCAGTAGATGAGGGCGTCGATGAGCATCATGATGATGGACACGATGAAACTGTACCGATCTCCCTCAGGATTTTGGGCAATGTTACTCCACTGGATACCGATGCCCTGCTCCTCGTACTTGGCGAAGTTCTCACAGCCATACCCGAAGGCCACACACGACAGCAAACTCTGGAAATGGATGCAGTTTAGATCCGATTGGTTATTATCCAAGAGTGGATGTCAGGCTTCATGTCAGATCATCATTATCACCTTCAACATTCGTGAGGCAGAGCATGTCAGGAACCTCAAGGCAAAAAAGGACTTGTATCAGATATGCAACACTGTCATTGAATTATACACAACATTGGGAACACATGCTCTTTTAGACTGACCAGGTGAATCCAGGTGAAAGCTAACATCCCTTATTGAGGTCACTTGTTGAATCCACTTCAAATCAGTGTAGATGAAGGGGAGGGGACAGGTTAAAGAAGGATGTTTAAGCATTGAGACAATTGAGACATGGATTGTATATGTGTGCCATTCAGAGGGTGAATGGGCAAGACAAAATATTTAAGTGCCTTTGAACGGGGTATGGTAGTAGGTGCCAGGCACACCGGTTTGATTGTGAAGAACTGCAACGCTGCTGGGTTTTTCACGCTCAACAGTTTCCTGTGTGCATCAAGAATGGTCCGCCACCCAAAGGACATCCAGCCAACTTGACACAATTGTCATTTTGGAAGCATTGACGTCAACATGGACCAGCATCCCTGTGGAACGCTTCCGACAACTTGTAGAATCCATGCCCCAACGAATTGAGGCTGTTCTGAGGGCAAAGGGGGGTGAAACTCAATATTAGCAAGGTGTTCGTAATGTTTTGTACCCTCAGTGTATCGTGTGATTTTTCAGTTGAGCCTTTGACTAGGATCAGTGTCTACTCTAGCTATGGGAAACCATGGTCGTGTTCAATAGGGCTAATTGTAGGAAAAACCTTTTGCAACAGTATCTGTATTCTAATTGGAAACATTCCACCCTATTTTAAAATGCTTCAAAAACATATTTGATACAGTATGATATTGCTAGGGAAATGACAAATGGTGCTTTGCCCATGACATCCTCGGATACAGCCGATCACTCTCTTCTGCCATATTGCCTGCCAGCTGTTTGGGCATGCTTCATTTACCCCAAGTGTTTAAGCCCGGGCAGATGCCACAAACACTTAATAAAGCCTTGTAGACCAACACATGATGTACAACAGCACCAAAAAAACGATTGTAAATGTTGGCCCTCTTCTGTCGCATCGAAACCCGCCAACTGCCAATGTCTGTAATTGAATGACATTCTGAATGAGTGACAATAGGGGAAGTTATGACCCTACTGCGACACCCGAGGTCTGACCTGAACGCTGTCCGCAGTCTCTACGTGCAAAGCCACTGGCACCCATTCAACTGTCCCCCTGAGTCCGAGCTCGGACACGTTCGACTGCCAAACAATCGGCAGCCAATCATGGTACAAAGGGTGACACAGGGGAGCAAATGACCCCTCCCTGACCTTTCAGTGACAGGCTGACAGAGTGACAGTGCAGCTAATCTGACTTTGAGAAGGGCAAAAGCCCCAGAATCAAACAAACAGACCATCCGCTATGAAACACATCAACACGAAAATACAGAGGCCACAACACACACCCACCTTGTTACTGTCCTTGTGATATCACACAGCTTATATCTCTGCATATGCAAAATGATATCACAACAGTCATTAATATGAATGAAAATGATATGCCATTATTAAAATATGATATCAAAGACAATAGTGGGAGTTGTGTGTGTTTCTCTCTGTGAGTGTGTGTGTGCCTGGAAACGGTGTACCAATTCTTTGTTGGGCGATAAAAAAAACATCCCTCTAATAAATAAACTACAGGGATGGACTGGAAGTCAACACGGTCAGAGGAACATTGTTCATGCAAATGAGAGGAGTAGCCCATCCGTCTCAACAGGGGGAGTAGAGGAATGAAATCTCAATGCCAAGGGCAAAACTGCACGAAGGTACTTTGAAAAAAAGCACGGAATACATTAAAAGTCGTGTTTTTTTCCTCCCCTCTACATACACAAGATATGACACACACCTAGGAAGAGAAAAGGGAGATGCCGCAAGGATTATTGGCAACTTTTCCACACGAAAACACAGGAAGTTGAAAAGGTTTGTCATGGGCCCTCAAATACAGCTGAAACATTGAGAGCATCTTGACTGGCAGCATCACTGCTTGGTACGGCAACAGCACCACCCTCGATCGTATGGCGCTACAGAGGGTGGTGAGGACAGCCCAGTACATCACTGGGGCCTGCCATCCAGGACCTCTACATCAGGCGGTGTGAAAGGAAGGGCCGGAAAATCGTTAGACTCCAGCCACCCAAGCCGTAGACTGTTCTTTATGCTTCCGCACGGCTATCAGTATTGGTGCATCAAGTCTGACACCAACAGGCTCCTGAACAGCTTCTATCCACAAGCCATAAGACAGCTAAATAGCCAACAGAATGGCTACATGAACTATCTAAGCTGACCTTTGTATTACATTGTTCCACGTTCTCTATGCACACTCACAGGACTCTACACACTCACGCACACTGACACTCCAACACATGCATAACATGCACACACATTTATGGTCACTCTACACACACAAGCACAGACACACACATACAATCATAACTTTCTTGTTTTTTCTGTTTTTTGTTCTACCTTATGTTATTTTTAGTGCTACTGTACATTTATATTGATTACTGCATTGTTGGTTTGGAGCTTGCAAGAAAGGCATTTCACTGTAATTGTGCACAAAACATTAAAACTTGAAAGTGAACATAATAAAAAACCCTGAAAACACTTTTCAGAGCGAAGATCAATATGTCGTCGAGTTGGCATTACTTGTTTGAATGGGTTTAAAGGAAATAGAGTATACCGGCGTGGAAAGATAACCACAGACCATGTCAGGTGCCAGAGTAGGATATTTTTTGAGGCCGCGGCTAGATCTTTCAATTTTGAGAAACAAGGAATCAAGGGTTCTACTTTAAAGTCTCGAAAGATGTGTCTCCGCGGCAATGAAGATTACGAACGGCTGTTTCTTTGTCTCTGCAGAACAGACAGCTCCATGACAAATGATCCTACACAGCACAGAAAGGTCACTCAGAAAGGCTACAATAAAAGTTGAGCATGTATATGCTATTTATCTTTTCATTACAAAACTTCCCCATGGGTTTATCCGGTCTCAGTTATCCGCTTTCTCAAGTATGTGCATTATAAAGACTTGAGTTACACAGTACGAATGAGTGATTGTAGGGGAGACTGGGGTTTGTTGTAACAGTGCTTATTACCAGCGGTGTGGACATGAGTCACATGTCTTGGACTTGAGTCTAACTCCAGACTTGAGATTGGACTTGATATCAGTCACCGGCTTCATCAATAAGTGCATCGATGGTGTAGTCCCCACAGTGACCGTATGTACATACCCTAACCAGAAGTCATGGATTACAAGCAACATCCACACTGAGCTAAAAGGAAGAGCTGCCGCTTTCAAGGAGCAGGACTCTAAACCAGACACTTATAAGAAATCCCGCTGTGCCCTCAGACGAACCATCACATAGGCAAAGCGTAAATACAGGAATAAGATTTAATTCTACTACACCGGCCCCGACCCTCGTCGCATGTGGCAGGGCATGCAAACTATTACGGACTAGCTCAGTCGCGAGCTGCCCAGTGACACAAGCCTACCAGATGAGCTAAATGATTTCTATGAGCGCTTCGAGGAAAGCAACACTGAAGCATGCATGAGAGCACCAGCTGTTCCAGACGACTGTCTGATCATGCTCGCCATAGCCGATGCGAGCCTGACCTTTAAACAAGTCAACATTCACAAAGCAGCGGGGCCAGACGGATTACCAGGATGTGTACTCAAAGCATGCGCGGACCAACTGGCAAGTGTCTTCACTGACATTTTTAATCTCTACCTGACCGAGTCTGTAATACCTACATGTTTCAAACAGATCACCATAGTCCCTGTGCCCAGGAAAGCGAAGGTAACCTCCCTAAAGGATTACCGGATACCATAGACCCACTCCAATTCGCATACCGCCCCAGCAGATCCACATATGACGCAATCTCAATCACACTCCACACTGCCCTTTCACTCCTGAACAAAAGGAACATCTATGTGAAAATGCTGTTTATTGACAACAGCTCAGCATTCAACACCATAGTGCCCACAAAGCTCATCACAAAGCTAAGGACCCTGGGACTGGGCACCTCCCTCTGCAACTGGATCCTGGACTTCCTGACGGGCCGCCCCCCAGGTGGTAAAGGTAGGCAAGAACACATCTGCCACACTTATCCTCAACACTGGGAACCTTCAGGGGTGCATGCTTAGTCCCCTCCTGTACACCCTCTTCACACACGACTGCGTGGCCAAGCATGTCTCCAACACCATCATTAAGTTTGCTGACGACACAACAGTGGTATGCCTGCTCACCAACAATGATGAGACAGTCTATAGGGAGGAGGTCAGAGACCTGGCAGTGTGGTGCCAGGACAACAACCTCTCGCTCAATGTGAGCAAGACAAAGGAGCTGATCGTGGACTATAGGAAAAGGAGAGCCGAACAGGCCCCCATTAACATTGTAGGGGCTGAAGTGGAGCGAGTGGTATGGTATGGCAACTGCTCGGCATCTGACCATAAAGGCGCTACAGAGGGTAGTGCGTACACCCAATACATCACTGGGGAAAAGCTTCCTGACATCCAGGACCTATATACTAGGCGGTGTCAGAGGAAGGCCCAAAAAATTGGCAAAGACTCTAGTCACCCAAGTCATAGATTGTTCTCTCTGCTACCGCACAGCAATCGGTACCGGAGTGCCAAGTCTAGGGCCAAAAGGCTCCTTAACAGCTTCTATCCCCAAGCCATAAGACTGCTGAACAATTCATCAATTGGCCTCTCAGACTATTTACATTGACTCCCTCCCACTTTGTTTTAACACTGCTGCTACTCGCTGTTTTTTATCTATGCATAGTCACTTTACCAATTATCTCGACTAACCTGTACCCCCGCACATTGACTTGGTACTGGTGTCCTGTATATAGCCTCGTCTTCTTATTATGTCATTTTCTTGTGTTACTTTTTTGATATATACATTTTTTAAACATTTGTTTATTTAGTAAATATTTATTTTACTGCATTCTTGAACTGTTGGTTAAGGGCTTGTAAGTAAGCATTTCACTGTAAGGTCTACACCTGTTGTATTCAATGCATGTGACAAATACAATTTGATTTGATATTCAGGCTATATGTATGAAAGAAAAACTACTAAATGGGTGTCCCGGTCGCAGCCGGCTATGACACAGCCCGGGATCGCACCGGGGTCTGTAGTGACGCCTCAAGCACTGCGATGCAGTGCCTTAGAACACAGCGCCACTTGGGAGGCAGTTTTAGAGATTTATAACAATTAAATTGTTGTATTCTTATTTCTACTCATTGTTAGTTAGTAAACTTAGCTAGCAGCTAACATGCTGGATGGCCAATAATTGTTATTTACATCTGTTTGGAATCCTATCTTGCATCATGCCTATCATTTTTTTAAATTTGAAATGCATCCATAGTCATAATCATAACCAATGTCAACCCTCATCAATTGTGTTACATAGCTAGCTAGTAAAAGTATTTACAGTTGCTGTTTTTACACGTTTGCAAAAAAGTTACATAACAATTTAGCATGTGCCAGGCTAACTAGCTAGCCAATTCCAGTCATGTGTTAACATTTGCTGGTAAACCTAGCTTTAGGTGGCTGGTTGTAACATTACAGCTTGCTGTTTAGTAGCCATATTCACGACTAAAAATAGAAGAGGTAGGGCCTCCCGAGTGGTGCAGTGATCTAAGGCACTGCATCGCCTTATATTTAACCAGGTAGGCTAGTTGAGAACAAGTTCTCATTTACAACTGTGACTTGGCCAAGATAAAGCAAAGCAGTGCGACACAAACAACAACAAAGAGTTAAACATGGAATAAACAAACATACTGTCAATAATACAATAAAGAAAATCTATATACAGTCTGTGCAAATGAGGTGGGATAAAGGGGGTGTGGCAATAAATAGGCCATAGTGGCGAAATTATTACAGTATGGCAAATTAAACACTGGGGTGATAGATGTGCAGAAGATGAGTGTGGAAGTAGTGATACTGGGGTGCAAAGGAGCGAAATAAATAAAATAAATAACAATATGTTGATAAGGTAGTTGGATGGGCTATGGATGTCCACTAGAGGCCGTGTGTCACTTGGGTCTCCCGGCCGCGACAATTGGCCCAGTGTTGTCTGGGTTAGGGGAGGGTTTGGCCGGCAGGGATGTTCCTGTTCCATCGCACACTTGTGACTCCGGTGGCGGGCCGGGCACAGTGCACGCTGACACGGTCGCTAGGTGTACGATGTTTCCTCCAACATAGTGGTGCGGCTGTTTTCCGGTTGAAGCAAGCGTTGTGTCAAGAAGCAGTGCGGCTTGGCTGGGAGATGTTTAGGAGGACACACTACTGTCGACCTTCGCCTCTCCCGAGTCTGTACGGGAGTTGCAGCAATTGGATACCATGAAAAGGGGATAATGAATAAAAAGAGAAGAGGTTTTACAATCGAGATACAATTGATCTCCGATTGTAAAACCTCTTCTATTTTCAGTCATAGATATGGCTACCTGTAGTTGTTTAGCTAACTTAGCTAGCTACCGACCTAACTACCTAAGTTAGTAAACAGAAAAATAATTAGATTTCCCCCTACTGTAACACAGTAGTATAATCGCCAGCAATACATAATATGGGTCTCAGTAGATCAACTAAAGTTAGGTAGCTAGCTAGATGGCTTGCAGGAAAAATAACGAACTTAGCTAGCCACCATATTTGTCATATGCCCTCTTGGTGCTGGCATCGGCTGTAGCTGAGTTTCTAGCTAAATCCTACTCTTTGTTTAGAATCTTCTTTGCTATATTCCAGTTAAATGTCACCATGTAGCTAAAAAAAATGCTCCATCTTTGAATCACGCCATTGTGTTCAGGTCAGTTCTTTCCGTTTTCCCAAAGGATTATGTTTTTAGTATCCGCCTCCCTTTCAAAAAAGTCTGCCTTGAGGGAGGAACAGGGCCAGAGTACGCACCACCCCAGAGTTGTAGTCTTTCAGAGACTGGAAAAATGTGTAAACTTGTATATTTAGCAATGAATCCGCTGATAGGAACATCGCTGAAGAAATCCAATGGCTCTATCGAACAAGGACAACTATCTCTACACGCACAAAACATGTATAGTGCGATCCGTATCACATAGAGCCTTTGGAAAATGCAACAAAGCAGCACTACATTTATTTTCAGATCTCGCCCCCTCCATCAATAGACCGGAAGCCGTCATAGGGTGTATCACTCAGCACGCAAAGCCCAGACCTGCCTTCCTCCTGGCCTAGAAATTCTTCAGACACGATGAAAACACGTGTGAAATTCCCCTTTAAGGAATATATTTATTCCTTAATAAATATTTTAAGAAAAGATATTTCAAAATACAGAATGGGATATTTTTGGTTTAAATATATAACTGTGCTTTGAATGTTAGTCAATTAATTATAGGCCTCTAGTTTATTATGTGTAGGTATACATTTTTGCTGGCCATGCCATAAACGGATTCCTGCTTACACAACTGGACTCAACACATTCTACTTCGGACTTGGACCTTTGTGACTTGAGATAATAGTGACTTGGTCCCACCTCTGCTTATCACTCCTGATCTAGAGGGTGCTGTGTAATAATTTTAAGATTAAAATGTGTGAATTCTTTGAAAATTACTCATCCACCTTGTCAATTCATGTCAGCAATGCAAAACATTGAGGTGAGGGGAATGTGTTTTCTTTATTTAAATGTTTGAATTATGGGAATGTACATGAAAAATGTGGTTTGTTGAATAGAGGAAATGGGGAGCTGCATTCCAAACCTTTTTCTGATTTGCTAAGTCAAGCCATGTTGTAAGTACAATTGGGGGGAAATTAGCATTGGGGGTTGGTTGGGGATTGTTATCACATGGAATGTGGGGTTGGTTGTCACTATCAACTCCATTATAACCACATTGATCAGAGCCAGAATACAATAAATCCCAAGCTCTTTTGTGCTGTTGTTGCTATAGAGACCTCCCTTCCCAGTAAACACAAACTCCTTTGGCCGACGAATCAAAATGTGTTGGGAATATGTAGTGTGGAGACGTCTGTGCAAAGTCTAAACTGCATCATGTACTGTATACATCCTACGGGCAGTGGTATCTGTGCTATGTGGGTTTGTTGCCTCCCTCTCTCACACACATTTTTCTGTCCCACACCCACACATGTACATATAAATGTGCAAACACACGCATACACACGCATAAATTCCTGAAGTTTAAACATTGTTCGATCAAAGAAACGCTATTTCTAAGAGTGTGTGCTATATTGCTTAATTTCCTGTTACAAAAGGAATAAGCTGCTAGCAAACATTGTGACAACCAACCCCATAGTGTGTGACACCACCAACCCTGCGATGGGGCTGGTTTTCACAGGTGCACAGAGTGGAAGAAGATATGACGATAAAAAGGGTCCCTATTTCAACCCAAGACCTTGGTCTTTCTATTAATTAATGTTGAATGGAGTCTTGTGAGATATACTGGTGCTGAGAAATAACACACAAGAGTAAAACGTGTAACAACCAACCCCGGTCTCCCCTACTTTTGGCAGAGAGCAGTCAGAAAAGGAAAAGTAATATCACCGTTTGAACTAAACCTTAAAAGCTCAATAACTGCACCATGTAGGAAATGAAACAACATGACTCAATGTTATTATTATTATTGTCAGAGGAAATCTCCGACTTTCAGATCACAGAAAAAAGTATCGCAAATTGATTTTGTATACAGTAAGGGCTAAGGGCAATGGGGTACACCAAAAACACGCAAACTTAATGGGGAAAGTTGGGAGAGATCAATAAATAATTGGATCAAATGGCAAATACAATAACAACAGGGAGTTCTTGAAGTTAACAACCTAGTTCTGGTGATACATTGGCAGAGTTAAAAGGTTGAGAGAAGAATGGTTACAAGGCACATAGGAATATCTTTAATAGAGCCCCACAGTGGAAGTGTCATGATACCCATAAAACCTTGCGGTCAAACAGGAAAATGGTTCCAATCGTTTTTCCACCATTCATTTTCCAATAGGGGATTTTATAAACATTTAAAATAAGGGCTGTGTTTTGTGTAAGCTTACCCTGGCGTGACATTTTGATAACCATGTAAATCTCTGTTGTAAAAAGTGACTTTTATCAATATATTTGGCTCAATTTACTCTCAGATTCAAAAAGGCTTATTGGCATCAAAGTAGACATCATGCAAGACTACAAATCCCTGCAAGCTCCTGCACGTCACCTCTAGCTGACGCCTTTGCTAACAGGTATTGTTTCAATTTAAAATACTTGCACAAGACAGTTCACAGAATTGTCTATTTAAAGAAATTTTGCCAATTTATTAATTACTACATTTAGCTAATATTAGATAGTTAATCCAGAGATTTTTACCTTTGACTAAATTCAGCAATCTCGTGAAGATCATCATGGCATAGTTAGCATTTCATTTTGGCGGGGTAAATACAGGTGAATATCTTGCTAAAAGTCACCTTGTCCTAGAGAGATTTACACGGTTATCATAACGTCATGCCAGGGTAAGCATACACAAAACACAGCCCTCATTTTAAGTGTTTCTCAAATCCCCTATGGGAAAATTGAAAAACGATTGGAACCATTTCCCTGTTTGCCCGCTAGGTTTAATGGGTATTACAGTGCCTTGTAAAAGTATTCATCCCCCTTGGCGTTTTTCCTATTTTGTTGAATTACAACCTCTAATTTAAATAGATTTTTATTTGGATTTCATGTAATGGACATACACAAAATAGTCCAAATTGGTGAAGTGAAATAAAAAACAGAAAAGTGGTGTGTGCATATGTATCCACCCCCTTTACTATGAAGCCCCTAAATAAGATCTGGTGGAACCAATTACCTTCAGAAGTCACATAAGTAGTTATGTGAGTAGACATAAGTCATATAAGTAGAAGTAGTCACATAAGTAGACATAAGTCCACCTGTGTGCAATCTAAGTGTCACATGATCTCAGTATATATACACCTGTTCTGAAAGGCCCCAGATTCTGCAACACCACTAAGCAAGGGGCACCACCAAGCAAGCGGTACCATGAAGACCAAGGAGAGCTCCAAACAGGTCAGGGACAAAGTTGTGGAGAAGTACAGATCAGGGTTGGGTTATAAAAAAATATCAGAAACTTTGAACATCCCACAGAGCACCATTAAATCCATTATTAAAAAAATGGAAAGAATATGGCACCAAAACAAACCTGCCAAGAGAGGGCCGCCCACCAAAACTCACAGACTAGGCAAGGAGGGCATTAATCAGAGAGGCAACAAAGAGACCAAAGATAACCCTGAAGGAGCTGCAAAGCTCCACAGCGGAGATTGGAGTATCTGTCCATAGGACCATTTTAAGTCGTACACTCCACAGAGCTGGGCTTTACAGAAGAGTGGCTAGAAAACAGCCATTGCTTAAAGAAAAAAATAAGCAAACACGTTTGGTGTTCGCCAAAAGGCATGTGAGAGACTCCCCAAACATATGGAAGAAGGTACTCTGGTCAGATGAGACTAAAATTGAGCTTTTTGTCCATCAAGGAAAACGCTATGTCTGGCGCAAACACAACACCTCTCATCACCCCGAGAACACCTTCCCCACAGTGAAGCATGGTGGTGGCAGCATCTTGCTGTGGGGATGTTTTTCATCGGCAGGGACTGGGAAACTGGTCAGAATTTAAGGAATGATGGATGGTTCTAAATACAGGGACATTTTTGAGGGAAACCTGTTTCAGTCTTCCAGAGATTTGAGACAGGGACGGAGGTTCAACTTCCAGCTGGACAATGACCCTAAGCATACTGCTAAAGCAACACTTGAGTGGTTTAAGGGGAAACATTTAAATGTCTTGGAATGGCCTAGTCAAAGCCCAGACCTCAATCCATTTGAGAATCTGTGGTATGACTTATTAAATATTGCTGTACACCAGCAGGAACCCATCCAACTTGAAGGAGTGTGAACCATCAGATCCTCCTCTCCACCCTCTCCGAGTTGGGCATCTCCGGCGCGGCCCACGCTTGGATTGCGTCCTACCTGACAGGTCGCTCCTACCAGGTGGCGTGGCGAGAATCTGTCTCCTCACCACGCGCTCTCACCACTGGTGTCCCCCAGGGCTCTGTTCTAGGCCCTCTCCTATTCTCGCGATACACCAAGTCACTTGGCTCTGTCATAACCTCACATGGTCTCTCCTATCATTGCTATGCAGACGACACACAATTAATCTTCTCCTTTCCCCCTTCTGATGACCAGGTGGCGAATCGCATCTCTGCATGTCTGGCAGACATATCAGTGTGGATGACGGATCACCACCTCAAGCTGAACCTCGGCAAGACGGAGCTGCTCTTCCTCCCGGGGAAGGACTGCCCGTTCCATGATCTCGCCATCACGGTTGACAACTCCATTGTGTCCTCCTCCCAGAGCGCTAAGAACCTTGGCGTGATCCTGGACAACACCCTGTCGTTCTCAACTAACATCAAGGCGGTGGCCCGTTCCTGTAGGTTCATGCTCTACAACATCTGCAGAGTACGACCCTGCCTCACACAGGAAGCGGCGCAGGTCCTAATCCAGGCACTTGTCATCTCCCGTCTGGATTACTGCAACTCGCTGTTGGCTGGGCTCCCTGCCTGTGCCATTAAACCCCTACAACTCATCCAGAACGCCGCAGCCCGTCTGGTGTTCAACCTTCCCAAGTTCTCTCACGTCACCCCGCTCCTCCGCTCTCTCCACTGGCTTCCAGTTGAAGCTCGCATCCGCTACAAGACCATGGTGCTTGCCTACGGAGCTGTGAGGGGAACGGCACCTCAGTACCTTCAGGCTCTGATCAGGCCCTACACCCAAACAAGGGCACTGCGTTCATCCACCTCTGGCCTGCTCGCCTCCCTACCACTGAGGAAGTACAGTTCCCGCTCAGCCCAGTCAAAACTGTTCGCTGCTCTGGCACCCCAATGGTGGAACAAACTCCCTCACGACGCCAGGACAGCGGAGTCAATCACCACCTTCCGGAGACACCTGAAACCCCACCTCTTCAAGGAATACCTAGGATAGGATAAAGCAATCCTTCTGCACCCCCCCCCCCCCTTAAAAGATTTAGATGCACTATTGTAAAGTGGCTGTTCCACTGGATGTCATAAGGTGAATGCACCAATTTGTAAGTCGCTCTGGATAAGAGCGTCTGCTAAATGACTTAAATGTAAATGTAAATGTAAGGAGCTGGAGCAGTTTTGCATTGAAGAATGGGCAAAAATCCCAGTGGCTAGATGTGCCAAGCTTATAGAGACATACCCCAAGAGACTTGCAGCTGTAATTGATTCAAAAGGTGACTCTACAAAGTATTGACTTTGGGGGGGGGAATAGTTATGCATGCTCAAGTCTTCTGTTTTTTTGTCTTATTTCTTGTTTGTTTCACAATAAAAAATATGTTGCATCTTCAAAGTGGTAGGCATGTTGTGCAAATCATTTGAAACAAACCCCCCAAAAATCTTTTTTAATTCCAGGTTGTCAACAAAATATTTTGCAAGGCACTGTATGACACATACTGTGGTACTCTATGCCCCTGCTTACAATCCAAATGATACTTGCGTGTCAGCGCAAGGATCTATAGTTTAGATCATGGGGATCGCACAGTGGTTGGATATTATCCCAGCGTCTGTACTGTGTCTGTGTGTGCTTGTGTGTGTGTGTGTTTTAGTAACATTGGTTCTGGAGACCCAAGCTTTTGTTTTAACACAACATAATTAATCAAATCATCAGTTTGTTTATTGCATCAGGTGTGCTATTAAAGCTTCGCGAGAACAAAAGCCTGCACACCATGTCTACCATGTGCCTGGTGTTTACTGTATGTTTGCAGGTAGAACCCCACAACTCTCTTGGTCAAAGTACAACCTTCCTCTCTCTTCAACACCATTACAAAATCATTTACTTAGTCTTCAATACAGTTCCAAATCCAAACCCTAATAAACACCCACTGGGTCTCTGCTGTTCATTATGGACTTGTGGTGGAAGTAACAGTAGTTCCATAGGTCCACTCACCACAGAGATTTTGACCTGGAACCCCAAGACGTCCCTCCAGGCATAGCAGAGGAGGTGTGGAAGGTAGAGGACGAAGTAGATGAGGCCACCGCACGCCGCCGCCAGGTTGGCCTTGGAGAAGAACACGCTGATGAGGAAACACTCCATGATGGTGGCCACGCAGAAAACCAGCATGAAAACGAAGATCACAGAGGGGTCGCTGTACTGCAGCACCTTCCCATACTGCACCGGGAAAGGGCCGGGATGAAAGTGATAATAAAAGGGGGAAAAAGGGGAAAGATACAACACTGTGACCTTGTTCGAAATGCATCTTCCTTCCTCGTTTTCATGAGTTAATCACAGATCTGTAAGTGATGGGTGACAGGTGAAAGTAAGGCTATTGTAGTTTGAGGGTTCTTTACATAGTGGATGGATGACTACGGATAAACACTGGATATATACAGATTACTATTTTGCAGGTTTAATGACAAACGTACCATAGTTTACAGCCATGCGTAAACTAAACTACTTCCTGTTCCAACAATTAAAAAACATCTGACCAATCAGCATAAAGCAAAGTAGTTGTTAGGTAGATAATCAATTACCATTACAATTCCAAATAACTGATTCAGCGTATTTTTAGAACTACACAACCATGACTTAGAAAACAATAATATATCCTATAAAATAATCCTACACTATCATGGTTTTACTTTCACTAATACAAACATTTTACATATTTGATTACTTCAAGTTAGGATGTATTTCTTTAAGTATTCCAGTGGTATCCGCTAAACTACCCGAGTTAGCACTTTGGGAGTATTGATTGCCGATGGATGTTCGAGGCATAACCATTTCTTGTGTCTAGCAGCTCAGGCAAGAGAAGGTTATTTTACAATGAACAAGCTTCACAGACAAAAGCAGATTGATTGCGACTGATTGTGGTGATTAACTTATTATTTGTGAAGACAGCACAAAGAAGCACAGAAATAAAGCTTTTGATTAAAATGACTCATTGTTAATGATTTGACAAGCTGTAGGCAGAGCTACTCACCAGGTGTTGATAGCGTCTTATCAAGACTACTACTAAAAATACATCACTTATTGTACTTCTAACACAGCTTCAAAATTTGATTTACCATCATGTTGACGTAAAGGATGGTCAGTCCTTGCATCCATAAATCTGTCTATGCAAGTGCTTACACCCCTGCCCCATCTCAACAACAATCCAATTGGTGGAGCTGCCGTTTTGTTGTTTTTCTGTAGGAGTGAGCCTTTATTTGTTAGTCTATGGTTAGTTGTAATATAACCCCTATAGTGGCGTAACTCTGCTTATCAGCATTACAAGGAAATCCTTTCCCAGTCTTGGAGGTTTGTGCTCCAGGGCAACTCAAGTATTTGATTAAACTCGCCTCCTCGCTACCATTTTGATTGAACAAACCCAAACCCACTAAATACTGTCATTAGGAGTAATGCTACAGCACTTGTTTTACTACAAGCAGTGGTATGCAAGCTAACAGCCTCACCCAAATGTATCTAAAATGTTACAACACTAGGCCCAGGTCTGCTGTTTGGTACGACTTCTAATTATAGTTTATTACAGGCTCATTACATGCTTATTACAATACAAGTATCACTTCCCTCTCATCAAGTCATTGACAGCCTAAGCCCACAGTTGATGCCCACAACCCTCCAAGAACTGGTGAAAGGTCTGGAATTAGTGGTGAATCACCTTGAGGATGATGGTGAGGAGGAGCGCACTGACAGCCAGCGGCAGCATGCTGGACACGGCCCAGCTCAGCCAGTAGGTGGAGCTCCTCAGCCCCATCATCCTCACGGTCTCCTTCAGACGCGCCTCCTTCTCCATAACGATGCCCTTCACGATCATTGCCACCGAGTAGATCCAGGCCAGGGTCATGTACAGGGGCAGAGAGCGTGCCAGCGAGCGGAGGAACCTAATAGGGGGAGGGGTCAGATGGGAGAGGAAGAAGGAGGGGGTAGAGGGTACACGGCCCAGTCACATCCGGATGATGATTGACATTTTCTACTGCGCTATGGTTGTGGCAAAATCCCAATGAGTGTAAGATGTACCTACAGTGGTAACTTGATTTCTAGCAAAAAACTTGATAGATACATTTAGATTTACAGCAAATTTACTTGATTTGTCGTATCAATGGGGGCTGAGTTCCTGCATGGTGGGGATAGAATTCAAGTGACCTTGGTAAATAGCTGACAACTACCAAACCCTCTTACCCACAAAAGAAGGAAAATAATATCCATATATTAGTATCTGGGACAGAGTAGGAGACAGTTCAGCACGCTTTGCTGCCCCCTATGCTGCCCCCTATCCCTAAAAAGTTAAACAACTTCTCCCGTGGTGCCCCAAAATCCTAATGAGTTAATTGTTACATTATTAATTTAATCTAGTAACAATTAAACATAGTAGGTAATTATTCGATAAATAACAGTCATCACATTAATGAGAGTCACGTCACAACAATATCAACGACCTTGGGAATAGTTACAGGGGAGAGGAGTGGGAGTGAATGAGACAATTGTAATTATTGGGGATAATAAGGTGGCCATGATCAATCAATCAATCAAATTGATTTACAAAGCCCTTCTTACATCAGCTGGTGTCACAAAGTGCTGTAGAGAAACCCAGGCTAAAACCCCAAACAGCAAGCAATGCAGGTGTAAAAGCACGGTGGCTAGGAAAACTCCCTAGAAAGGCCGGAACCTTGGAAGAAACCTAGAGGAACCAGGCTATGAAGGGTGGCCAGTCCTCTTCTGGCTGTTCCTGGTGGAGATTATAACAGAACATGGCCAAGATGTTCAAATTATGATTTGAGCCAGATTTGGAATTTACCCAGGACACCAGGGTTAACACCTCTACTCTTACAATAAGTGCCATGGGATCTTTAGCAACCACAGAGAGGTACACTCAAAGAAAGTTTGAATTTTGTTCACAGACGCTAAAATGACTCAGTGAAATGGGGAGGGGACATTATGAGGACATATTAAATGTAGAGTATAAGGGGCATGTTGATCACCACTAAAGTCATACAGTATTTCCATTAGGGATACACCAATCGTGATTTACTGTATGACTTTAGTGGTGATCAACATGCCCCCTATACTCTACTGTTTCCTTGAGTGGGAAGCAGACAAGGGCCAGAGTATTTGGGCCAACAATATTAATAAACTCCAATTAATCAGTCTAGATAGGAGGGACATTAATGTTTTGACATCCGCCTGGAGTGAAATGGCAAGTGGAAAAGAACATGGGGACTCAGGTGTGGATGACAAATCTTATGGCAGTCACACCTAATCCAGACACAGCAGTCAAATAATTGCCTTCTAATTCCCTGTTATACTAACATGCTGCAAATGGCCATGACATTTAGAATAGGGCTCTATGATTTGAATACACATCATGCCCAGTTGTTCCTCCAAGGCACCCAACTAACTCAATTTATTGTTATTAATGTTACAAATTGATGTTGGCTGGAAAACACATAAGGGTGACGGCGAAATTACATTTTGCCCAGAGCTATTTTATTTACTATGAGAATTTTCCAATTAAACTGTAAAAAATTGATTAGCTGATCTAAATTAAGAATAATCCTTTTCTTTGTCATGTAACCGTGAATATGAATTAGGAGGCTGAAAAGGACACCATACCTTTAAGAGGCAGATAACGAAGCAAAACAAATGTGTGGTGATGATGAGCAAACAAAATGCCCGCCTCATTGGGATAAATATTCTACAATTTAGCTTAGACACACATTAGTCCACAGACAGGGGATCAATTGAACAGATACGCCATTAAGTTGCACGTGGCAAGTTCGATGACACAGAAGAGTGATGTAAAGTACATTTAAGCCACAGAGCAACAGCCTAACGCAATGGTAAATCTAAGCCTAAATGCAGGTCAGTAGCACTATAGGTTCAGGGGTGTCAGAAATATTTTTGCTGTTTTCACAATCACAATTATCGCCCCACATGCTGTCGTTAGCACGAAAGCCTGGGTTTTGATGAATGAAAAGCTGTGGGTGGGTCGAGGCTTGGCCTCTTACTGGCTAATCAGAACATGCTCTGTGGCGAAATATGTGGTTACTTTAAGTTGTGTATTTACCATATTTTATTTAATTGCTTGGAATCAACTCCAATTCCAATGTTAGTTTGTCAAATGGCTTACAGAAACAAAATAACAAAATGTAGACCTATCTTTGCTAATTACGTCTATTTGAACCCATTTGCAGTCCACATTGCTATAAGTAATTTCATGGTTTCAATAGCATTCACACTGATATAGAGGCTAGGCTTACTGTAAATTGCATTATGGCTGGGCATGGACATGCCAAACATTGTCAATAAGCAATATTAAATTCATTATTGATAAGGCCTAAAAAGAGAACAAATTATTTGAATCAAATTTTAACAAAACAAAAAACGTGTTTTAAATACATTTACAAGCACCATCATTTCTCCCCATGGGCATATAATATTAAAACAACGCAGACTATGGAAGGTTTTACACTCATCCAAACGTGACTTTATTGGAGGGAAATTACCATTTTAGTGCCATTCTCAATAAATGAGCATGATAGTGGAAATTGAGATAATCAACGTCATGCCTGGTTCGATTTGTTCTTGGTATTAGTTGTCCCGCAATTAACAGGTGCAAGAGTTTCAAAGAACAAAACACAACCACTTTACAAATCAAGTATCTTTAAGATCTAGTATAAACAAACTATTGTGCACCTCTTTAAAATAACATTTGTTTTCTCTGTACTTCTCTTTAAATAATATTGCGTTATTATATATTTAAATGGCTCTGTTCCTGTAATGTGTACTTCTCCTTAAACAAATTACATAACTATACACTCAAAAAAGAACCTACTCATTCAAGGGTTTCTTTATTTTTACTTTTTTCTACATTGTAGAATAATAGTGAAGACATCAAAACGATGAAATAACACATATGGAATCATGTAGTAACCAAAACAAAACAAAATATATTTGAGATTTGAGATTTGCTTATTTGACCTGTTCTTGCCATAATATGGACTTGGTCTTTTACCAAATAGGGCTATCTTCTGTATACCCCCTACCTTGTCACAACACAACTGATTGGCTCAAATGCATTTAGAAGAATAGAAATTCCACAAATTAACTTTTAAGAAGGCACACCTGTTAATTGAAATGCATTCCAGGTGACTACCTCATGAAGCTGGTTGAGAGAATGCCAAGAGTGTGCAGAGCTGTCATGATTTGATTTGTTTAACACTTTTTTGGTTACTACATGATTCCATATGTGTTATTTCATAGTGTTGATGTCTTCACTATTATTCTGCAATGTAGAAAACTGTCAAAATTAAGAAAAACCCTTGAATGAGTAGGTGTTCTAAAACTTTTGACCGGTAGTGTACATTTCCTGTCATGCGTTTACACCAACAATGGGTTTACACCTTGAGCCTTCTCCAGGATGAGGCCCTTGATGGTCATGCAGACGGTGTACATGAACGGCAGCACTAGGAACATGGGAAGCATGTTTCCAATGCTCTGGATGAAGCTGGTGGGTGCAAAGGGAAGGCAAGGGAGGCAATCGAAGAGGTCAGGAAACAGCGAAGCTGGGAATATCGACAAGCCCAGGCTTTGATAAGGGAAGGCAATGCAGCCAGATGGGAGCTAATGCATTATTTATTGATAATCTGTTGTATAAGCCCCACTCCTTATGTAAAGACAGAAGTCTCACAATCAGGCTTTCAGAGATGGGTTGAACGGGGCATTTTGCACCATTAACGAAAACAAAATCAATCTTCTAGCGCAATCTCGTCCTTTGTCTTCAAATCCGTGCGTATCTAGAAATCAGCTTGATTTAATGTTCTAGTATTTCACACATTGTTTAGCTCGTCTTACTATCATAGTTAAGCATGATCATGTACTGAACAGGGAGCCTTGGCAACCATTATTATATTGTTCAAATGTCCTCATTAGTCATTTTAATAAATTCAACACAGTTTTGGATGACACTTTGTCTGAACAACACCCCTCCTTTTTCATCTGTTGAACTGACCTTTGCCCCTTAGAAGAAGGAGAGAGAAAATAAGTTGTGTCTATGCAGTAAATGTCATTGTCCCAATGGATGATCCATTAGGATAGACACACTCTAGGTTTTTTTTAATCAAGGGTCCAACGCGTTTATAGGTCCAGCTATATATTTTACATTGGGCTAACCGTCATAAACCTTGAACATCACCTCTATCCAACCAGTTAGAACCGTCCGTCATGCTCAGGATGATGGATCGTTTGATGTTACAATATAATAAGACGATATTAAACAAGCTTCATAATGCCACCAAAATGCCATGTCAATATATTGTACGCCACCAATATAATAGTGCTTCTGTTTCTCTATTAGACAGTGAAGAAGATACATCAAATGAACTGAGCATTTGAAAATGTGTAGATTTCACATATCAATAATGCTTACCGACCATAAATACAATCCTTAGAATGCCAATAAAGTAGCATTTTATCACTGTTAGGCAGACAGGACAAAGGTACTATGCCATAATAGGCATAACGATATCCCGCTTTCAAGCCATTGAACATAACTAGTTAATCAAAGTACATTTCCAGGGCATTTACATTGGGCTAATTTCTCAGCAAACTTTTGAGTGAGTGATTTGTTAAATGGATTTTGAAATTTGTTAAAGGCCAATTGAGTTATGGTGTACCATGTCCTCTACCTCCCAATGTAGAGACAGCTGTTGTGCCCAATGGGACTGAGAGAAAATGCAGTAATGCGAGTGCTTGAACGGGAGAGCCCGGTCTTTGAGGTCACTGCCTGTTCTCTCGTGGAATATATCACTTTCACAGGAAGCTTTGTAATCCACAAAATGCAACGACACCGATTTGAACTCAGAATTCAACATGGACGGAGCTTGAAATGTGTGTGGAATTAAAATATTAATGTCAACACTTTGTCAGGTCTGTTTACGAGCTTGAAGTAAGTTTTAAAAAACCTAAAAGATTTCATACAATGTAATCTTGCCTCAGCTAACAGTTGCATCAGATTGAATAGTATTAATCTTATTACATAGTTCTGATTCTATCGTAACATTTCTTTAATGGGACAATCTGGAATTGAAACAGCACCAAAGCGGTCAAAAATGGATGTACCCATCCCAGATTGCCCCTTTAATGGCAGCCAGCCTGCGACCATTAACTCCTTGTCGACTCGTCACAGACTAGTCACTCTAGAGTAGATCAGTCATGCATACCACGTTTGACATTGACAACCTTACCACCAGATGCTCCTGAATAATACATTGCTGATCGATTCGAGGGTGCTTAAGTAATACAAGTCCTACTAGGTGCATGTTACAGGGCTCGAGTTACATCGCAGCCGTGACCTAATTTAAGGAGAGTCGAGAGACTTGGGGTTTTACTAAATCAAGTGATATGGGGAGCAGAAAAGCCCCAGAGAATTGAGTAATTATGTTAAATATGTCCTTACCATATTTCTAGCAAATTTACTAGGTTGGTGGTGGTAAAATCTTCCCAGAATTAGTGGGAACGTTTCCGAGATCATTTAGACTGCCGCTGCAAACATTTATGGTGGTGATTCTCAGACATTTATCCAAAGTATCTTCTATTTAAAACGAAATATTTGTATTTTTGTTCTTTTGCATGTAGGCACAAAAGGGCAGTATCATAATGTTGATCTGTCACTTGTACTGCAGATAATACATACATTTTCATGTTTGCATGGAGTCACAATACTCATTTCCTATGCCTGTTTTGTATACACTAATTTCAAAAGCCTCATGGGAACCTGTCCTGTGCGATACCAACGAAAGTACATGTTATTGTAATCAAGTTCTGATACAATACTATCAAGCTGGCATTGTTATACAACTATTGATATGGAACAGGATTGAGTTACGAACAGATTCCCTGATTCGAACTGCCATTTTGTAAGTCTTATCTCGCCCCTAAAGACCGAGCAGCACGAGTTCTTATCCTCAGCCTTCATCTCATGGTTGGCGTGTGAATGCGGCAAAAGCATTGAGCTAATACAGTTTGTTTATCTCCAATTCAAAATGTAAAAGGGCCCGCTCTTGTTGAAGGACTAACAGTTCTGTATCAGTTTACCTTGTACTGTAAATAGGTACTGAAGTGGGAGAGAGAGACAATGAGGAAGGGGAGAGGGTAAACCTGGAAACATAGTGGTATCCATGGGTCTCACAGGATCAATAGGTCATTTCCTGTCAGATAATATATTATAGGAACCCGTAAGAGAAAGAAAACTCACTCTGCACAAACTGGTTGAATCAATGGCGTTTCAACATAATTTGTCAACGTTTTGTGAAGAGGAATTTAGGTTTGAAATACACTGAATTTGCGGGGGGAAAAACGTAGACTGTTGTTTGGAGGGTGACATTTCAACCACAGGATTAAGTCCTTGTGTTGATTCTGCTTTTAGATGGCTGAAGGCATAGTGATAACGCATAGGTCATTTAGCTGTCTTTGTGTGGGTGAATAAAGATTGCAATGTTATTGATCAACGTCTCAACCAAATATTACTCAATTGTCCATTGACGTGGTGTGCCCAGTGGGAATATATTATTTCCTGAATAAGAGTATCCATGAGAAAGAGTTGCAATGATTGAAGTGCCAGGCTTGATGTTAAAAGGAAAGTGCAAGGCTGGTCTTTTATAATATGGCAAATGGAACAATACATTATAAATCAAAGAAATATTGCAAGTACTGTTCATAAAAGCATTTTTGGGCTGCTATTTGTATCTAAAATATGCAGGTAAAGTGAAAGTGTGTTATTATCAATTTAAAGGGCATTACACAAAATAAAGCTTGGATAAAGGACTTTACATACAGCTATGAGAAACTACATTGGTTACATTGAACTTCAGACATATATAATTTATAACATTAATCCATATATTGTATTTGCTTCGCTCTGCCTAGGTGAAGTGCACACCATTTAATTGTTAATGAGTTGTCTAAAAATTATTGGAGAATTCTCAGCTTTTTAAATTACATTTTAAAGTCAGATTAGGCTTTTTGGTATTTTTCTAAACTAAAAAGTGTTTACAGCAGATTACAAACAGGAACATCTGGATGCACAGTGCAGCTCTTCCCACTTTTCCCCATTTCCAGATCACAATAATTACCCTGAAAGGTCCTGTCTGTCATGCTTCCCTGCATCTTCCCTTTTTCTGCAATTCCTCTCTCAATTATTCATGAATGAAATAACAGTTTTCAAGGGTTAATAATTTACGGAAATGCCCAAATGGCTAAGCAAGCGAAAGAGTAAATGGCGGAGGGACCGGGGGGTATTGCAGTGTTTTATGGGCCCCATTCATTTTCAGTGATTATTAGTCCTATGTTTCACGGAGAGGGAACACAGGCATTAGGATCTAAGTGCTTTGATTGTCTCATTTGAGCTCGTTTGCAACACTCGCTGGAAAATAATGAACAGGAAATGGATGCATTTCACTGTGCCGTGAGGGGACACTTCTTAAAAATACAGGCCTACAGCAAAGCACAATGGATACTGTATGTGAGTCGCCCTCTCTCCCATAATCATCACAGGATAAAGGAAGCTCCTCTCCTTTTTTAGAATGTGCACAACAACTGCAAATAACTCCTACATGTTCTATTTTCTTTGATCGTGTTAGCTATATAATACCTTGTTCATAGTACAGGCGTAGTAGGCTCTATATTTCATTTGTGGAAGATTTAACAGAATGTTATGTGGTTTGTGCTACCTGTCAAGAGCTATGCAATGAAACAAGCTGATTATCGGCTAAGAAAATACATGTTTTTCATGAAGATCCAATTGCTAGTCCAGATGTTGACGCCAAATCAATAAAGACATTACCAACTATGCCAATGTGCAGAAAGACTAGCACTGATGTTGTCTTTATGTTTCCAAGGCAACCACATGGAGTAACTCTCCATAATTAAAAAGAACACCACATTTCTAACCAGACCTGGGTTCAAAAAGGATTGGGTATGAATACTTTGAGCTTGATTGAGCCTGCCTGGAGTGCCAGGTGGGAAGGGTTGGGACTTTTGCGACTAATCCAGGGGTTGCTTTACATCAGGCAAGGTCGATAAAGCACAGATAAAGTATTTAACAGAAAGCGATTACTATTTGGTACCCAGGTCTGATATACAACCGTACCATACTCATGCTTTCCGTAGCCGATGTGAGCAAGACATTAAACAGGTCAACATTCACCAAGCCACGGGGCCAGACGGATTACCAGGATGTGCACTCAAAGCATGCGCAGACCAACTGGCAAGTGTCTTCACTGACATTTTCAACCTCTCCCTGGCCGAGTCTGTAACACCTACACATTTCAAACAGACCAACATTGTTCCTGTGCCCAAGAAAGTGAAGGTAACCTGCCTAAATGATTACCGCACCGAAGCACTCACGTCAGTAGCCATGAAGTACTTTTAAAGGCTGGTTATGGCTCACATCAACACCATCATGCCAGAAACCCTAGACCCACTCCAATTCGCATACCACCCCAACAGATACACAGATGGTGCAATCTCTATTGCACTCCACATTGCCCTTTCACACCTGGACAAAAGGAACACCTATGTGAGAATTCTATTCATTGACTACAGCTCAGCGCTCAACACCATAATGCCCACAAAGCTCATCATTAAGCTAAGGACCCTGGGACTAAACACCTCCCTCTGCAACTGGATCCTTAACCCCTGACATGCCGCCCCCAGGTGGTAAGGGTAGGCAACAGCACATCTGCAACGCTGATCCCCAACCCCTCAGGGGTGCGTGCTTAGTCCCTTGCTGTACTCCCTGTTCACCCACGACTGCGTGGCCAAGAACGACTCCAACACCATCATTAAGTTTTCTGACGACACAACAGTGGTAGGCCTGATCACCGACAACGATGAGACAGCCTATAGGGAGGTCAGAGACCTGGCAATGTGGTGCCAGGACAACAACCTCTCTCTCAATGTGAGCAAGACAAAGGAGCTGATCATGGACTATAGAAAAAGGAGGGGGCGAACAGATCAACATTAACATCGACAGGACTGGAGCAGGTTCCTTGGTATCCACATCACCAACAAACTATCATGGCCCAAACACACCAAGACAGTTGTGAAGAGGGCACGACAAAGCCTATTCCCCCTCAGGAGACTGAAAATATTTGGCATGGGTCCTCAGATCCTCAAAAAGCTGCACCGTAGAGAGCAGCTGGTATGGCAACTGCTCGGCATCTGACCGTAAGGTGCTACACAGAGTAGTGCGTATGACCAGTACATTACTGGGGCCAAGCTTCCTGACATCCAGAACCTCTATACCAGGCGGTGTCAGAGGAAGCCCCAAAAAATTGTCAAAGCCTCTAGTCACCCATATCATAGATGGTTCTCTCTGCTACCGCACAGCAAGCAGTATCGTTTTGTCAAGTCTAGGACCAAAAGGCTCCTTAACAGCTTCTACCCCCAAGCCATAAGACTGCTGAACAACTAATCAAATGCCCACCCCGCTTGTTTTACACTCCTGCTACTCGCTGTTTCTTAACTGTGCAAAGTCACTTTACAAATCACCTAGTTTAACCTGTACCCCAGCACATTGAGTCAGTACCAGTACCCCCTGTATATAGCCTCGTTATTGTTATGTACATTTCTTGTGTTACTTTTTGATTGATTAGATATTTTTTTACTTTCGTTTGTTTTGTCAATATTTGATCAACTATATTTCTTGAACTGCACTCTTGGTTAAGGACTTGTAAGTAAGAATTTCACGGTAAGGTCTATAGCCGTTGTATTCGTCGCGTGTGACAAATACAATTTGATTCGATTTTTGACCTCTTGACTCTTGTCACCACTCCCTCTAGCCCTGGTCCTTATACTGTATGTCTGTATCATAGTAAGGCTACAGTACATTCCAATGAAGGTTGTTATGCAATATGCTCTGATGTCGTATAGAGCATTTTCAAAATTAAATCAGGGACAGTGACTTCCAACGGGGGAAATATGTGTCTGTCTCCTGAAACATTGTGGCTTTGTTGCGAATGGCCCATATGTCTCCGGTCAAAAGTAGTGCACTATATAGGGAATAGGGTGGCATTTGGGACCTACTTTGTTGCACTAGTGGACTTTGATCTCCTTAGAAATGATCTGTCCCCCGATGACATCATTGAGCTCTGAGTATATTATTGGAAATGATAAAGCCGTGTAGATTGGAGTAATTTCCCTGCCTCTGAGGAAATCTCAACTGCCTAAGATTGAGCGCTATAGTGCAGTCTATCTCCCTTGGCGAAATACACCTATCCATTGTGCTTTAGAACAGTAACGCTGATGAATACCTGATTCACACAGAATACAATGGTCCCTATCAATCTCTACATATGATGGACTTTGTGTGTGGTTTCATGAGGGAATTGGGTAGTTTCTTAAGGAGGGAATGTGATATTGAATGAAAGGGAGGGAACATAAGAATGTAGCCTGAATAATTTAAAGATACATCAAGCATTCAGGTCTCCAATGTTCCGGACATGGTCTGCATGTGGTCGGACTAAATCAATAGCTGAAATTTCTTCGGCTCTGTCTTGTTGTATCTCCATCTTGCAACAAGTTTGTTTCCCCTCAGCTTTGACACAATTCATAATTAAAAACTCACGAAGGGCATCAAACTTTCAAGTTTGAATTTGAATATTAACACTTCTCTCCTCTCTCTCTCCCCCAGAGTTGTGGCTGCAGCAGACAGCAGTATCCAGGGACGGAAGACAACATGAGAGATAGCTTTGGAAGAGTTTCCACAGGGAAATTTGTGCGGGCTAAGTGACAGATAAGCCCATTACTCTAGCCTGTGGTAGCGGTGAGTGGCAAGTCCCCAAGTGAGTAGATTTTTATTGCGGTAATGCCTTCTTCCCTCTATGATCACGGGACAGACAGATAACAGCTTTTGTACTCACACATCGTCCACGTAGCAGGGATATGGCATTTGCTGGGCAAACACGCCGAGCGGCTGGGATTTGTTCGTGTGCACCCGTATTATGCCATGGTCCATCATGTCCTGCAGATAGGCGAAGCCTCCCCATATATAGCGCAGGTCGTTGAAGGAGTTGCCACGGGCCCCAGGAGACCATCCCCTTTAAATTGAAAGGACACACATCACACAACGGTCATTGTCTAAGGCTGTTTACACAGGGAACCCAATTTTGATATTTTTGACCAATCAAATCAGCTCTGTACAAGAGCTGATGTGAAAATATCCGATGTGATTGGTCAAAAGACCAATTAGTGGAAAAACGATCAGAATTGGGTTTCCGTGTAAATGCAGCCTAAGAGAAAGCTGGGTTTGAAAACATCATGGACGTAATAGCCAAACTTTACACCAATATTTATGTCATGAGTCATGACATTTGTCCCATGAGTAACATGGAATCATAATGTTTTTGGCACTGCATGCTTATTATAAATCGCCTGAGACATAGGACAGAAAGTATGCAATGAAATGCCTGTTTCGCTACAGATACGACTACAATTGTCTGGTAAAAGTTGACATGTCAGTTGAAAAAACTGGCTAAGCAACATGAGGGCCTGTATCCATAATGTGTCTCAGCAACATCACAGCCTGTATTCATAATGTGTCTCAGCAACATCAGGGCCTGTATTCATAATGTGTCTCAGGACTATCAGGGCCTGTATTCATAATGTGTCTCAGCAACATCAGGGCCTGTATTCATAATGTGTCTCAGGACCATCAGGGCTTGTATTCATAATGTGTCTCAGCAACATCAGGGCCTGTATTCAAAATGTGTCTCAGGACTATCAGGGCCTTTATTCATAATGTGTCTCAGCAACATCAGGGCCTGTATTCAAAATGTGTCTCAGGACCATCAGGGCCTGTATTCATAATGTGTCTCAGGACCATCAGGGCCTGTATTCATAATGTGTCTCAGCAACATCAGGGCCTGTATTCAAAATGTGTCTCAGGACCATCAGGGCCTGTATTCATAATGTGTCTCAGCAACATCAGGGCCTGTATTCAAAATGTGTCTCAGGACCATCAGGGCCTGTATTCAAAATGTGTCTCAGCAACATCAGGGCCTGTATTCAAAATGTGTCTCAGGACCATCAGGGCCTGTATTCATAATGTGTCTCAGCAACATCAGGGCCTGTATTCAAAATGTGTCTCAGCAACATCAGGGCCTGTATTCAAAATGTGTCTCAGCAACATCAGGGCCTGTATTCAAAATGTGTCTCAGAACCATCAGGGCCTGTATTCATAATGTGTCTCAGCAACATCAGGGCCTGTATTCAAAATGTGTCTCAGGACCATCAGGGCCTGTATTCATAATGTGTCTCAGCAACATCAGGGCCTGTATTCAAAATGTGTCTCAGGACCATCAGGGCCTGTATTCATAATGTGTGTCAGCAACATCAGGGCCTGTATTCAAAATGTGTCTCAGAGTAGGAGCACTGTGTCACGTTCCTGACCTGTTTTCTGTTGGTTTTTATGTGTGTGATGGTCAGGGCGTGAGTTTTGGTTGGGCAGTCTATGTTTTCCGTTTCTATGTTGGTTTTGGGTTGCCTGGTATGGCTCTTGATTAGAGGCAGGTGTTTTGCGTTTTCCTCTAATTGAGAGTCATATTAAGGTAGGGTGTTTTCACTGTTTGTTTGTGGGTGATTGTCACTGTGTCTGTGTTTGTTGCACCACACGGTACTGTCTCGTCTCGTCTCGTTCGTTCGGTCGTTCGTTCCTGTTTATGTGTTCCTCATTTCATGTAAGTTCATGGTTTAGGTCTGTCTAGTTCGTTTTGTTGTTTTGTAAAATTATTCAAGTGTTCTTCGTGTGTTTAGTTTCGTCTTGTTAAATAAAGTTCATTATGTATTCACAACCCGCTGCGCCTTGGTCAACTCACTCACCGAAAGAGAGCCGTTACACACTGCTCTACACTCGTAGAAAAAAGGGTTCCAAAAGGGTTATTTGGCTGTCCCCATAGGAGAACCCGTTTTCGTTCTAGGTAAAAAAAACTTTTCCCCCCCAGTTATAACCTTTTTGGGTTCCATGTAGAATCCTCTGTGGAAATGGTTTTATATGAAACCCAAAAGGGTTCATATTCTAATAAGGGTTATTCAGAGGGTTTTCCTATGGGGACAGCTGAAGAACCCTTTTAGGTTCTAGATAGCATCTTTTTTTTGTAAGAGTGTAGCATCAATTTAGCCTTTAGATCCTATTGAATTACATTCCATGGACAGGGGGGACCTGATCCTAGATCAGCACTCCTTTAACCTGTTGGGGATGGGGGCGCTGTTTAGACTATTTATGCTAATGTGGCTAATTTTTTAAACGGCTTCCCACAAAATCCTTGATCGTACAATATGCATATTATTATTATTATTGGATAGAAAACAGTCTATAGTTTCTATAGGAGTTGAAATTTTGTCTCTAAGTGGAACAGAGCCCATTCTACAGCAATTTCCCTGACATGGAGTCAGATTTGAGAAACGTTGGCCACTTTTCTGAAGTCATTTAAACGGGCACTGTCGTTGCTATGACTATACGGACACTTCTTACGTCTTCCCCTGGATGCCTTTACGTGATGACGATTCCAACGGGCTCGATTGCTCGTTCACAGGCACTACAAATGAAAAAAACCTTTAGCTAGCAAGTCTTTTCTTGCTGCGTAACGCGCGTGGAAGACACCGACCCTCTCCTGTTCCAAGCATTAGTTTAGCCTGTTATATTTCTCCGGTCATCTTTTCACTCGTTATAGGAGTTACAAACATCACAAAGTAGTTAATTTAAAGCGTTTTATAGCAATTTATATCCGTTTAGTGCGATTTTGGGACATTTATTTTTGCAACGATGTGAAAAGTTGGGAACGCTTTTCAGTTCATCCCGAACGTAGTTGACATTTCCACATGGCAAGAGGACAGCTTTCCACCAAAAGACGATTTCTCCCAAGAAAGGATCCTTTGCCCAAGATACTGATGGAAGAACAGCTCAAGGTAGGACATTTTTATTATGATAAATCGTGTTTCTGTCGAAACATTTTAGTGGCTTAGGACGCCATGTTTTTTGACGTAGCTTCGCTTGGCGCAAACTGTATTGAAAAGTAAGGATAAATTAAAAAATGTAATAACGCAATTGTATTAAGAATTAAATTGTCTATCAATCCCTGTCCACCCTATATTTTTTAGTCACGTTTATGAGTATTTATGTATAAGAGTAGATCACTGTCTAAGTGGCGCAAGGACAAATTCTGACCAGCTGAGTTACATTTCACATTGTCTAACCATGATTTTGGTGGCTAAATATAAACATTTTCGATCAAACTGTATATGCATGTTGTAATGTGATGTTACAGGAGTGTCATCGGAAGAATTCTGAGAAGGTTAGTGAAAAAATTAATATCTTTTGGCGATGTTGACTTTTATCGCTCACTTTGGCTAGAATCAATGCTGGGCTGCTAATTGCTATGTGCTAAGCTAATATAACGATTTATTGTGTTTTCGCTGTAAGACACTTAGAAAATCTGAAATATTGTCTGTATTCACAGGATCTGTGTCTTTCGATTCGTGTATGCTGTGTATTTTTACGAAATGTTTGATGATTAGTAGTTAGGTAAACACGTTGCTCATTGTAATTATTCTAGTCCATTTGTGATGGTGGGTGCAATTGTAAACTATGCCATATACCTGAAATATGCACTTTTTTCTAACAAAACCTATCCCATACCATAAATATGTTATCAGACTGTCATCTAATGAGTTTTTTTGTTGGTTAGGGGCTATAAATATCTTAGTTTAGCCGAATTGGTGATGGCTACTGGTGTTGGTGGACAAATAAAAGATGGTGGAATATGCTAATGTGTTTTTAGGTAATAGATGTACATCTTTACATATTGTGTCTTCCCTGTAAAACATTTTAAAAATCGGAAATGTTGACTGGATTCATAAGATCTGTGTCTTTCATTAGCTGTATTGGACTTTAATGTGTGAAAGTTAAATATTTTAAAAAAATATTTTTTTTGAATTTCGCGGCACTGGTTTTTCAGTGGGGGGGGGGGGGGTGTGCCGCTAGCGCCACGCTGATCCTAGACAGGCTAAGACGCTTTATGAATACGGGCCATGTTGTCCAATGTTTTCTCATTAGCACTAAAACATGGTGAGGGCGGAGAGGCTGTGCACTGGGCCTACCTTTCTTTGATCTTATTCGTACGCTCCCCCTTATCAATGTCCATGCGGATCTTGTACTTGACGTAAGGAGGGGGGTGGCTTGCGGCAGGGTTGAGGTCTTCGAAAACGATTCCAGCCCAGTACCTATTGCTCTCTAGAAGCTCCAAGGCTCTAGTCATGAGATGTCTCTCACTGTCGGCAGCCTCAAACTTATCCAGGTTCAAGCACTGTAACATGAAAAGACAAGTTACATCAAGAAAGAGAGAAAATAAGTGTAATTCTTCACAAACTGCTAAGGGTCTTACTAAAACAAGAATATGATGTTAATATAAGATGATAGATGAGAGTTGCTTTTTATATATATATATATACACTGCTCAAAAAAATAAAGGGAACACTTAAACAACACAATGTAACTCCAAGTCAATCACACTTCTGTGAAATCAAACTGTCCACTTAGGAAGCAACACTGATTGACAATAAATTGCACATGCTGTTGTGCAAATGGAATAGACAAAAGGTGGAAATTATAGGCAATTAGCAAGACACCCCCAATAAAGGAGTGATTCTGCAGGTGGTGACCACAGACCACTTCTCAGTTCCTATGCTTCCTGGCTGATGTTTTGGTCACTTTTGAATGCTGACAGTGCTCTCACTCTAGTGGTAACATGAGACGGAGTCTACAACCCACACAAGTGGCTCAGGTAGTGCAGCTCATCCAGGATGGCACATCAATGCGAGCTGTGGCAAGAAGGTTTGCTGTGTCTGTCAGCGAAGTGTCCAGAGCATGGAGGCGCTACCAGGAGACAGGCCAGTACATCAGGAGACGTGGAGGAGGCCGTAGGAGGGCAACAACCCAGCAGCAGGACCGCTACCTCCGCCTTTGTGCAAGGAGTAGCACTGCCAGAGCCCTGCAAAATGACCTCCAGCAGGCCACAAATGTGCATGTGTCAGCATATGGTCTCACAAGGGCCCTGAGGATCTCATCTCGGTACCTAATGGCAGTCAGGCTACCTCTGGCGAGCACATGGAGGGCTGTGCGGCCCCACAAAGAAATGCCACCCCACACCATGACTGACCCAACGCCAAACCGGTCATGTTGGAGGATGTTGCAGGCAGCAGAACGTTCTCCACGGCGTCTCCAGACTCTGTCACGTCTGTCACATGTGCTCATGTGCTCAGTGTGAACCTGCTTTCATCTGTGAAGAGCACAGGGCGCCAGTGGCGAATTTGCCAATATTGGTGTTCTCTGGCAAATGCCAAACGTCCTGCACGGTGTTGGGCTGTAAGCACAACCCCCACCTGTGGACATCGGGCCCTCATACCACCCTCATGGAGTCTGTTTCTGACCGTTTGAGCAGACACATGCACATTTGTGGCCTGCTGGAGGTCATTTTGCAGGGCTCTGGCAGTGCTACTCCTTGCACAAAGGCGGAGGTAGCGGTCCTGCTGCTGGGTTGTTGCCCTCCTACGGCCTCCTCCGCGTCTCCTGATGTACTGGCCTGTCTCCTGGTAGCGCCTCCATGCTCTGGACACTACGCTGACAGACACAGCAAACCTTCTTGCCACAGCTCGCATTGATGTGCCATCCTGGATGAGCTGCACTACCTGAGCCACTTGTGTGGGTTGTAGACTCCGTCTCATGTTACCACTAGAGTGAGAGCACCGCCAGCATTCAAAGTGACCAAAACATCAGCCAGGAAGCATAGGAACTGAGAAGTGGTCTGTGGTCACCACCTGCAGAATCACTCCTTTATTGGGGGTGTCTTGCTAATTGCCTATAATTTCCACCTTTTGTCTATTCCATTTGCACAACAGCATGTGCAATTTATTGTCAATCAGTGTTGCTTCCTAAGTGGACAGTTTGATTTCACAGAAGTGTGATTGACTTGGAGTTACATTGTGTTGTTTAAGTGTTCCCTTTATTTTTTTGAGCAGTGTATATATATATATCAGGATACTGGGAATTTCAATTTGGAAACACCATTTCTTAACAGTTCCCACCCAATGGCGAAGGTGCATAGAGATGGAGGAATTCAGATATCACGTGATTGTTTTTAGAGCTCACCCTTGTTCTTAAACTACAGCACGCAACATTGTTCAATGTGCCAGTAAATCAGCACAAACTACTTTTTCGTTTTTCTAATTCCCGCCATCTTGGAGCTAGAATTGGGATCATGTATTTTTTGGGGAGGTGGTGATCATGAATACTGTGCTAATGCCGATACAAAACAAGAGTAAAGGAAAGCAAATAAGTAAGATACAGCGAACTGAACAAACAGGCATCTTTATCCACCAGCCATCTTTATGCACCTTGGCCATTCCAGCCCTGCGTATTTCGTAGATATTACACAGAAAGAACATGTCCAAAACCCCTATGCCCACTCTCGGCAACTACCATCTGTCCAACAACACTGAAAGCTGGAGACTTCAAGGCTATTGATGCCAGTTGTAATGTCAAAGACATGATGAAACTTCTTTGCACTCAATGGAGTCCCATTACCTTTAGACAGGAATCTCAAATCGACTGCTGTTGGGGAGTAGTGAACTATTTCTAATTCAACTAGAAATTCAACTACATTTTACAGTAGCTTGGTGGTAGTTGAACTAAATTAATATCCTGGTAGTGTTTTCAGTAGTTAAAAACGTTTTTTTTTGCCATAGAGCGGTCTAGCTAACTACTGGAACTACACACTAAAATATGGGTGAAGTAGGCAAGAATTCCCTTTCTTTTTCGGTATCAGACCTAATTCTCACTTGAAACATGTTTTTTGTGTTTAAGATGCTAAATCACACATTCTGTTAACATCTGACTCCTGTTAACATCTGACTCCTGTTAACATCTGACTCCTGTTAACATCTGACTCCTGTTAACATCTGACTCCTGTTAACATCTGGCATCTGACTCCTGTTAACATCTGACTCCTGTTAACATCTGACTCCTGTTAACATCTGACTCCTGTTAACATCTGACTCCTGTTAACACCTAACTCCTGTTAACATCTAACTCCTGTTAACATCTGACTCCTGTTAACATCTGACATCTGACTCCTGTTAACATCTGACTCCTGTTAACATCTGACATCTGACTCCTGTTAACATCTGACTCCTGTTAACATCTGATTCCTGTTAACATCTGATATCTGACTCCTGTTAACATCTAACTTCTGTTAACATCTAACTTCTGTTAACATCTGACTCCTGTTAACATCTGACACCTGTTAACATCTGATTTCTGGTAACATCTGACTCCTGTTAACATCTAACTCCTGTTAACATCTGACTCCTGTTAACATCTGACTCCTGTTAACATCTGACTCCTGTTAACATCTGACATCTGATTCCTGTTAACATCTGACTCCTGTTAACATCTAACTTCTGTTAACATCTGACTCCTGTTAACATCTAACTTCTGTTAACATCTGACATCTGATTCCTGTTAACATCTGACTTTGTTAACATCTGATTCCTGTTAACATCTGACATCTGACTCCTGTTAACATCTGACTCCTGTTAACATCTGACTCCTGTTAACATCTGACTCCTGTTAACATCTGACATCTGACTCCTGTTAACATCTGACTCCTGTTAACATCTGACATCTGACTCCTTTTAACATCTGACTCCTGTTAACATCTAACTTCTGTTAACATCTGACTCCTGTTAACATCTGACTTCTGTTAACATCTGACTCCTGTTAACATCTGACTTCTGTTAACATCTTACTCCTGTTAACATCTGACTCCTGTTAACATCTGACATCTGATTCCTGTTAACATCTGACTCCTGTTAACATCTAACTTCTGTTAACATCTGATTCCTGTTAACATCTGACTTTGTTAACATCTGATTCCTGTTAACATCTGACATCTGACTCCTGTTAACATCTGACTCCTGTTAACATCTGACTCCTGTTAACATCTGACACCTGTTAACATCTGACTCCTGTTAACATCTGACATCTGACTCCTGTTAACATCTGACTCCTGTTAACATCTGACTCCTGTTAACATCTAACTCCTGTTAACATCTAACTCCTGTTAACATCTGACTCCTGTTAACATCTGACTCCTGTTAACATCTGACATCTGACTCCTGTTAACATCTGACTCCTGTTAACATCTGACATCTGACTCCTGTTAACATCTGACTCCTGTTAACATCTGATTCCTGTTAACATCTGACATCTGACTCCTGTTAACATCTGACTCCTGTTAACATCTGACTCCTGTTAACATCTGACACCTGTTAACATCTGACTCCTGTTAACATCTTACTCCTGTTAACATCTGACTCCTGTTAACATCTGACATCTGATTCCTGTTAACATCTGACTCCTGTTAACATCTGACTCCTGTTAACATCTGACTCCTGTTAACATCTGACACCTGTTAACATCTGACTTCTGTTAACATCTTACTCCTGTTAACATCTGACTCCTGTTAACATCTGACATCTGACTCCTGTTAACATCTGACTCCTGTTAACATCTGATTCCTGTTAACATCTGATATCTGACTCCTGTTAACATCTAACTTCTGTTAACATCTGACTCCTGTTAACATCTGACTCCTGTTAACATCTGACACCTGTTAACATCTGACTTCTGGTAACATCTGACTCCTGTTAACATCTAACTCCTGTTAACATCTGACTCCTGTTAACATCTGACTCCTGTTAACATCTGACTCCTGTTAACATCTGACATCTGATTCCTGTTAACATCTGACTCCTGTTAACATCTAACTTCTGTTAACATCTGACTCCTGTTAACATCTAACTTCTGTTAACATCTGACATCTGACTCCTGTTAACATCTGACTTTGTTAACATCTGATTCCTGTTAACATCTGACATCTGACTCCTGTTAACAACTGACTCCTGTTAACATCTGACTCCTGTTAACATCTGAAACCTGTTAACATCTGACTCCTGTTAACATCTGACATCTGACTCCTGTTAACATCTGACTCCTGTTAACATCTGACATCTGACTCCTTTTAACATCTGACTCCTGTTAACATCTAACTTCTGTTAACATCTGACTCCTGTTAACATCTGACTCCTGTTAACATCTGACACCTGTTAACATCTGACTTCTGGTAACATCTGACTCCTGTTAACATCTAACTCCTGTTAACATCTGACTCCTGTTAACATCTGACTCCTGTTAACATCTGACTCCTGTTAACATCTGACATCTGATTCCTGTTAACATCTGACTCCTGTTAACATCTAACTTCTGTTAACATCTGATTCCTGTTAACATCTGACTTTGTTAACATCTGATTCCTGTTAACATCTGACATCTGACTCCTGTTAACATCTGACTCCTGTTAACATCTGACTCCTGTTAACATCTGACACCTGTTAACATCTGACTCCTTTTAACATCTGACTCCTGTTAACATCTGACATCTGACTCCTGTTAACATCTGACTCCTGTTAACATCTGACATCTGACTCCTGTTAACATCTGACTCCTGTTAACATCTGATTCCTGTTAACATCTGACATCTGACTCCTGTTAACATCTGACTCCTGTTAACATCTGACTCCTGTTAACATCTGATACCTGTTAACATCTGACTTCTGTTAACATCTTACTCCTGTTAACATCTGACTCCTGTTAACATCTGACATCTGATTCCTGTTAACATCTGACTCCTGTTAACATCTAACTTCTGTTAACATCTGACTCCTGTTAACATCTGACTTCTGTTAACATCTGACATCTGATTCCTGTTAACATCTGACTTTGTTAACATCTGATTCCTGTTAACATCTGACATCTGACTCCTGTTAACATCTGACTCCTGTTAACATCTGACTCCTGTTAACATCTGACTCCTGTTAACATCTGACTCCTGTTAACATCTGACATCTGACTCCTGTTAACATCTGACTCCTGTTAACATCTAACTTCTGTTAACATCTGACTCCTGTTAACATCTGACTTCTGTTAACATCTGACTCCTGTTAACATCTGACTCCTGTTAACATCTGACTTCTGTTAGCATCTGACTTCTGTTAGCATCTGACTCCTGTTAACATCTGACTTCTGTTAACATCTGACTCATGTTAACATCTGATTCCTGTTAACATCTGACTCCTGTTAACATCTGACTCCTGTTAACATCTGACTCCTGTTAACATCTGACATCTGATTCCTGTTAACATCTGACTCCTGTTAACATCTAACTTCTGTTAACATCCGACTCCTGTTAACATCTGACTTCTGTTAACATCTGACTCCTGTTAACATCTGACACCTGTTAACATCTGACATCTGATTCCTGTTAACATCTGACTTTGTTAACATCTGATTCCTGTTAACATCTGACATCTGACTCCTGTTAACATCTGACTCCTGTTAACATCTGACTCCTGTTAACATCTGACTCATGTTAACATCTGATTCCTGTTAACATCTAACTCCTGTTAACATCTAACTCCTGTTAACATCTAACTCCTGTTAACATCTGACTCTGTTAGCATCTGACTTCTGTTAGCATCTGACTCCTGTTAACATCTGACTCCTGTTAACATCTGATTCCTGTTAACATCTGACATCTGACTCCTGTTAACATCTGACTCCTGTTAACATCTGACTCCTGTTAACATCTGACACCTGTTAACATCTGACTCCTGTTAACATCTTACTCCTGTTAACATCTGACTCCTGTTAACATCTGACATCTGATTCCTGTTAACATCTGACTCCTGTTAACATCTGACTTCTGTTAACATCTGACTCCTGTTAACATCTGACACCTGTTAACATCTGACTTCTGTTAACATCTTACTCCTGTTAACATCTGACTCCTGTTAACATCTGACATCTGACTCCTGTTAACATCTGACTCCTGTTAACATCTGATTCCTGTTAACATCTGATATCTGACTCCTGTTAACATCTAACTTCTGTTAACATCTGACTCCTGTTAACATCTGACTCCTGTTAACATCTGACACCTGTTAACATCTGACTTCTGGTAACATCTGACTCCTGTTAACATCTAACTCCTGTTAACATCTGACTCCTGTTAACATCTGACTCCTGTTAACATCTGACTCCTGTTAACATCTGACATCTGATTCCTGTTAACATCTGACTCCTGTTAACATCTAACTTCTGTTAACATCTGACTCCTGTTAACATCTAACTTCTGTTAACATCTGACATCTGACTCCTGTTAACATCTGACTTTGTTAACATCTGATTCCTGTTAACATCTGACATCTGACTCCTGTTAACAACTGACTCCTGTTAACATCTGACTCCTGTTAACATCTGACACCTGTTAACATCTGACTGCTGTTAACATCTGACATCTGACTCCTGTTAACATCTGACTCCTGTTAACATCTGACATCTGACTCCTTTTAACATCTGACTCCTGTTAACATCTAACTTCTGTTAACATCTGACTCCTGTTAACATCTGACTCCTGTTAACATCTGACACCTGTTAACATCTGACTTCTGGTAACATCTGACTCCTGTTAACATCTAACTCCTGTTAACATCTGACTCCTGTTAACATCTGACTCCTGTTAACATCTGACTCCTGTTAACATCTGACATCTGATTCCTGTTAACATCTGACTCCTGTTAACATCTAACTTCTGTTAACATCTGATTCCTGTTAACATCTGACTTTGTTAACATCTGATTCCTGTTAACATCTGACATCTGACTCCTGTTAACATCTGACTCCTGTTAACATCTGACTCCTGTTAACATCTGACACCTGTTAACATCTGACTCCTGTTAACATCTGACATCTGACTCCTGTTAACATCTGACTCCTGTTAACATCTGACTCCTGTTAACATCTAACTCCTGTTAACATCTAACTCCTGTTAACATCTGACTCCTTTTAACATCTGACTCCTGTTAACATCTGACATCTGACTCCTGTTAACATCTGACTCCTGTTAACATCTGACATCTGACTCCTGTTAACATCTGACTCCTGTTAACATCTGATTCCTGTTAACATCTGACATCTGACTCCTGTTAACATCTGACTCCTGTTAACATCTGACTCCTGTTAACATCTGATACCTGTTAACATCTGACTTCTGTTAACATCTTACTCCTGTTAACATCTGACTCCTGTTAACATCTGACATCTGATTCCTGTTAACATCTGACTCCTGTTAACATCTAACTTCTGTTAACATCTGACTCCTGTTAACATCTGACTTCTGTTAACATCTGACATCTGATTCCTGTTAACATCTGACTTTGTTAACATCTGATTCCTGTTAACATCTGACATCTGACTCCTGTTAACATCTGACTCCTGTTAACATCTGACTCCTGTTAACATCTGACTCCTGTTAACATCTGACTCCTGTTAACATCTGACATCTGACTCCTGTTAACATCTGACTCCTGTTAACATCTAACTTCTGTTAACATCTGACTCCTGTTAACATCTGACTCCTGTTAACATCTGACTCCTGTTAACATCTGACTCCTGTTAACATCTGACTCCTGTTAACATCTGACTCCTGTTAACATCTGACTTCTGTTAACATCTGACTCCTGTTAGCATCTGACTTCTGTTAGCATCTGACTCCTGTTAACATCTGACTTCTGTTAACATCTGACTCATGTTAACATCTGATTCCTGTTAACATCTTACTCCTGTTAACATCTAACTTCTGTTAACATCTGATTCCTGTTAACATCTGACTTTGTTAACATCTGATTCCTGTTAACATCTGACATCTGACTCCTGTTAACATCTGACTCCTGTTAACATCTGACTCCTGTTAACATCTGACACCTGTTAACATCTGACTCCTGTTAACATCTGACATCTGACTCCTGTTAACATCTGACTCCTGTTAACATCTGACTCCTGTTAACATCTAACTCCTGTTAACATCTAACTCCTGTTAACATCTGACTCCTGTTAACATCTGACTCCTGTTAACATCTGACATCTGACTCCTGTTAACATCTGACTCCTGTTAACATCTGACATCTGACTCCTGTTAACATCTGACTCCTGTTAACATCTGATTCCTGTTAACATCTGACATCTGACTCCTGTTAACATCTGACTCCTGTTAACATCTGACTCCTGTTAACATCTGATACCTGTTAACATCTGACTTCTGTTAACATCTTACTCCTGTTAACATCTGACTCCTGTTAACATCTGACATCTGATTCCTGTTAACATCTGACTCCTGTTAACATCTAACTTCTGTTAACATCTGACTCCTGTTAACATCTGACTTCTGTTAACATCTGACATCTGATTCCTGTTAACATCTGACTTTGTTAACATCTGATTCCTGTTAACATCTGACATCTGACTCCTGTTAACATCTGACTCCTGTTAACATCTGACTCCTGTTAACATCTGACTCCTGTTAACATCTGACTCCTGTTAACATCTGACATCTGACTCCTGTTAACATCTGACTCCTGTTAACATCTAACTTCTGTTAACATCTGACTCCTGTTAACATCTGACTTCTGTTAACATCTGACTCCTGTTAACATCTGACTCCTGTTAACATCTGACTTCTGTTAGCATCTGACTTCTGTTAGCATCTGACTCCTGTTAACATCTGACTTCTGTTAACATCTGACTCATGTTAACATCTGATTCCTGTTAACATCTGACTCCTGTTAACATCTGACTCCTGTTAACATCTGACTCCTGTTAACATCTGACATCTGATTCCTGTTAACATCTGACTCCTGTTAACATCTAACTTCTGTTAACATCCGACTCCTGTTAACATCTGACTTCTGTTAACATCTGACTCCTGTTAACATCTGACACCTGTTAACATCTGACATCTGATTCCTGTTAACATCTGACTTTGTTAACATCTGATTCCTGTTAACATCTGACATCTGACTCCTGTTAACATCTAACTCCTGTTAACATCTGACTCCTGTTAACATCTGACTCATGTTAACATCTGATTCCTGTTAACATCTAACTCCTGTTAACATCTAACTCCTGTTAACATCTAACTCCTGTTAACATCTGACTTCTGTTAGCATCTGACTTCTGTTAGCATCTGACTCCTGTTAACATCTGACTTCTGTTAACATCTGACTTCTGTTAACATCTGACTCCTGTTAACATCTGACATCTGATTCCTGTTAACATCTGACACCTGTTAACATCTAACTTCTGTTAACATCTGACTCCTGTTAACATCTGACTTCTGTTAACATCTGACTCCTGTTAACATCTGACACCTGTTAACATCTGATTCCTGTTAACATCTGACATCTGACTCCTGTTAACATCTGACTCCTGTTTACATCTGACTCCTGTTAACATCTGACACCTGTTAACATCTGACTCCTGTTAACATCTGACATCTGACTCCTGTTAACATCTGACTCCTGTTAACATCTGACTCCTGTTAACATCTGACTCCTGTTAACATCTGACTCCTGTTAACATCTGACTTCTGTTAACATCTGACTCCTGTTAGCATCTGACTTCTGTTAGCATCTGACTCCTGTTAACATCTGACTTCTGTTAACATCTGACTCATGTTAACATCTGATTCCTGTTAACATCTAACTCCTGTTAACATCTGACTCCTGTTAACATCTAACTTCTGTTAACATCTGACTTATGTTAACATCTGACTTCTGTTAGCATCTGACTCCTGTTAACATCTGACTCCTGTTAACATCTAACTTCTGTTAACATCTGACTCCTGTTAACATCTGACTTCTGTGAACATTTGACTCCTGTTAACATCTGACACCTGTTAACATCTGACTCCTGTTAACATCTGACATCTGATTCCTGTTAACATCTGACTTTGTTAACATCTGATTCCTGTTAACATCTGACATCTGACTCCTGTTAACATCTGACTCCTGTTTACATCTGACTCCTGTTAACATCTGACACCTGTTAACATCTGACTCCTGTTAACATCTGACATCTGACTCCTGTTAACATCTGACTCCTGTTAACATCTGACTCCTGTTAACATCTGACTCCTGTTAACATCTGACTTCAGTTAACATCTGACTTCAGTTAACATCTGACTCCTGTTAACATCTGACTTCTGTTAGCATCTGACTTCTGTTAGCATCTGACTCCTGTTAACATCTGACTTCTGTTAACAGTTGACCGATGTTAACATCTGACTCATGTTAACATCTGATTCCTGTTAACATCTGACTCCTGTTAACATCTTACTCCTGTTAACATCTAACTCCTGTTAACATCTAACTCCTGTTAACATCTGACTCCTGTTAACATCTAACTTCTGTTAACATCTGACTCCTGTAAACATCTGACTTCTGTTAGCATCTGACTCCTGTTAACATCTGACTCCTGTTAACATCTGACTCCTGTTAACATCTGACTTCTGTTAACTTCTGACTCCTGTTAACATCTGACTCCTGTTAACATCTGACACCTGTTAACATCTGACATCTGATTCCTGTTAACATCTGACTTTGTTAACATCTGATTCCTGTTAACATCTGACATCTGACTCCTGTTAACATCTAACTCCTGTTAACATCTGACTCCTGTTAACATCTGACACCCGTTAACATCTGACTCCTGTTAACATCTGACATCTGACTCCTGTTAACATCTGACTCCTGTTAACATCTAACTTCTGTTAACATCTGACTCCTGTTAAGATCTGACTCCTGTTAACATCTGACTCCTGTTAACATTTGACTTCTGTTAGCATCTGACTTCTGTTAGCATCTGACTCCTGTTAACACCTGACTTCTGTTAACATCTGACTCATGTTAACAGTTGACCGATGTTAACATCTGACTCATGTTAACATCTGACTCCTGTTAACATCTGACTCCTGTTAACATCTTACTCCTGTTAACATCTGACTCCTGTTAACATCTGACTCCTGTTAACATCTGACATCTGACTCCTGTTAACATCTGACTCCTGTTAACATCTGACTCCTGTTAACATCTGACTTCTGTTAACATCTGACTCATGTTAACATCTGATTCCTGTTAACATCTGACTCCTGTTAACATCTTACTCCTGTTAACATCTAACTCCTGTTAACATCTGACACCTGTTAACATCTAACTTCTGTTAACATCTGACTCCTGCTACCATCTGACTTTGTTAACATCTGATTCCTTTTAACATCTGACATCTGACTCCTGTTAACATCTGACATCTGATTCCTGTTAACATCTGACTTTGTTAACATCTGATTCCTGTTAACATCTGACATCTGACTCCTGTTAACATCTAACTCCTGTTAACATCTGACTCCTGTTAACATCTGACACCCGTTAACATCTGACTCCTGTTAACATCTGACATCTGACTCCTGTTAACATCTGACTCCTGTTAACATCTAACTTCTGTTAACATCTGACTCCTGTTAAGATCTGACTCCTGTTAACATCTGACTCCTGTTAACATTTGACTTCTGTTAGCATCTGACTTCTGTTAGCATCTGACTTCTGTTAGCATCTGACTCCTGTTAACACCTGACTTCTGTTAACATCTGACTCATGTTAACAGTTGACCGATGTTAACATCTGACTCATGTTAACATCTGATTCCTGTTAACATCTGACTCCTGTTAACATCTTACTCCTGTTAACATCTGACTCCTGTTAACATCTGACTCCTGTTAACATCTGACATCTGACTCCTGTTAATATCTGACTCCTGTTAACATCTGACATCTGACTCCTGTTAACATCTGACTCCTGTTAACATCTGACTCCTGTTAACATCTGACTTCTGTTAACATCTGACTCATGTTAACATCTGATTCCTGTTAACATCTGACTCCTGTTAACATCTTACTCCTGTTAACATCTAACTCCTGTTAACATCTGACTCCTGTTAACATCTAACTTCTGTTAACATCTGACTCCTGTTAACATCTGACTTCTGTGAACATTTGACTCCTGTTAACATCTGACACCTGTTAACATCTGACTCCTGTTAACATCTGACATCTGATTCCTGTTAACATCTGACTTTGTTAACATCTGATTCCTGTTAACATCTGACATCTGACTCCTGTTAACATCTGACTCCTGTTTACATCTGACTCCTGTTAACATCTGACACCTGTTAACATCTGACTCCTGTTAACATCTGACATCTGACTCCTGTTAACATCTGACTCCTGTTAACATCTGACTCCTGTTAACATCTGACTCCTGTTAACATCTGACTTCAGTTAACATCTGACTTCAGTTAACATCTGACTCCTGTTAACATCTGACTTCTGTTAGCATCTGACTTCTGTTAGCATCTGACTCCTGTTAACATCTGACTTCTGTTAACAGTTGACCGATGTTAACATCTGACTCATGTTAACATCTGATTCCTGTTAACATCTGACTCCTGTTAACATCTTACTCCTGTTAACATCTAACTCCTGTTAACATCTAACTCCTGTTAACATCTGACTCCTGTTAACATCTAACTTCTGTTAACATCTGACTCCTGTAAACATCTGACTTCTGTTAGCATCTGACTCCTGTTAACATCTGACTCCTGTTAACATCTGACTCCTGTTAACATCTGACTCCTGTTTACATCTGACTCCTGTTAACATCTGACACCTGTTAACATCTGACTCCTGTTAACATCTGACATCTGACTCCTGTTAACATCTGACTCCTGTTAACATCTGACTCCTGTTAACATCTGACTCCTGTTAACATCTGACTCCTGTTAACATCTGACTCCTGTTAACATCTGACTTCTGTTAACATCTGACTCCTGTTAGCATCTGACTTCTGTTAGCATCTGACTCCTGTTAACATCTGACTTCTGTTAACATCTGACTCATGTTAACATCTGATTCCTGTTAACATCTAACTCCTGTTAACATCTGACTCCTGTTAACATCTAACTTCTGTTAACATCTGACTCCTGTTAACATCTGACTTCTGTTAGCATCTGACTCCTGTTAACATCTGACTCCTGTTAACATCTAACTTCTGTTAACATCTGACTCCTGTTAACATCTGACTTCTGTGAACATTTGACTCCTGTTAACATCTGACACCTGTTAACATCTGACTCCTGTTAACATCTGACATCTGATTCCTGTTAACATCTGACTTTGTTAACATCTGATTCCTGTTAACATCTGACATCTGACTCCTGTTAACATCTGACTCCTGTTTACATCTGACTCCTGTTAACATCTGACACCTGTTAACATCTGACTCCTGTTAACATCTGACATCTGACTCCTGTTAACATCTGACTCCTGTTAACATCTGACTCCTGTTAACATCTGACTCCTGTTAACATCTGACTTCAGTTAACATCTGACTTCAGTTAACATCTGACTCCTGTTAACATCTGACTTCTGTTAGCATCTGACTTCTGTTAGCATCTGACTCCTGTTAACATCTGACTTCTGTTAACAGTTGACCGATGTTAACATCTGACTCATGTTAACATCTGATTCCTGTTAACATCTGACTCCTGTTAACATCTTACTCCTGTTAACATCTAACTCCTGTTAACATCTAACTCCTGTTAACATCTGACTCCTGTTAACATCTAACTTCTGTTAACATCTGACTCCTGTAAACATCTGACTTCTGTTAGCATCTGACTCCTGTTAACATCTGACTCCTGTTAACATCTGACTCCTGTTAACATCTGACTTCTGTTAACTTCTGACTCCTGTTAACATCTGACTCCTGTTAACATCTGACACCTGTTAACATCTGACATCTGATTCCTGTTAACATCTGACTTTGTTAACATCTGATTCCTGTTAACATCTGACATCTGACTCCTGTTAACATCTAACTCCTGTTAACATCTGACTCCTGTTAACATCTGACACCCGTTAACATCTGACTCCTGTTAACATCTGACATCTGACTCCTGTTAACATCTGACTCCTGTTAACATCTAACTTCTGTTAACATCTGACTCCTGTTAAGATCTGACTCCTGTTAACATCTGACTCCTGTTAACATTTGACTTCTGTTAGCATCTGACTTCTGTTAGCATCTGACTCCTGTTAACACCTGACTTCTGTTAACATCTGACTCATGTTAACAGTTGACCGATGTTAACATCTGACTCATGTTAACATCTGACTCCTGTTAACATCTGACTCCTGTTAACATCTTACTCCTGTTAACATCTGACTCCTGTTAACATCTGACTCCTGTTAACATCTGACATCTGACTCCTGTTAACATCTGACTCCTGTTAACATCTGACTCCTGTTAACATCTGACTTCTGTTAACATCTGACTCATGTTAACATCTGATTCCTGTTAACATCTGACTCCTGTTAACATCTTACTCCTGTTAACATCTAACTCCTGTTAACATCTGACACCTGTTAACATCTAACTTCTGTTAACATCTGACTCCTGCTACCATCTGACTTTGTTAACATCTGATTCCTTTTAACATCTGACATCTGACTCCTGTTAACATCTGACATCTGATTCCTGTTAACATCTGACTTTGTTAACATCTGATTCCTGTTAACATCTGACATCTGACTCCTGTTAACATCTAACTCCTGTTAACATCTGACTCCTGTTAACATCTGACACCCGTTAACATCTGACTCCTGTTAACATCTGACATCTGACTCCTGTTAACATCTGACTCCTGTTAACATCTGACTTCTGTTAGCATCTGACTCCTGTTAACACCTGACTTCTGTTAACATCTGACTCATGTTAACAGTTGACCGATGTTAACATCTGACTCATGTTAACATCTGATTCCTGTTAACATCTGACTCCTGTTAACATCTTACTCCTGTTAACATCTGACTCCTGTTAACATCTGACTCCTGTTAACATCTGACATCTGACTCCTGTTAATATCTGACTCCTGTTAACATCTGACATCTGACTCCTGTTAACATCTGACTCCTGTTAACATCTGACTCCTGTTAACATCTGACTTCTGTTAACATCTGACTCATGTTAACATCTGATTCCTGTTAACATCTGACTCCTGTTAACATCTTACTCCTGTTAACATCTAACTCCTGTTAACATCTGACTCCTGTTAACATCTAACTTCTGTTAACATCTGACTCCTGTTAACATCTGACTTCTGTGAACATTTGACTCCTGTTAACATCTGACACCTGTTAACATCTGACTCCTGTTAACATCTGACATCTGATTCCTGTTAACATCTGACTTTGTTAACATCTGATTCCTGTTAACATCTGACATCTGACTCCTGTTAACATCTGACTCCTGTTTACATCTGACTCCTGTTAACATCTGACACCTGTTAACATCTGACTCCTGTTAACATCTGACATCTGACTCCTGTTAACATCTGACTCCTGTTAACATCTGACTCCTGTTAACATCTGACTCCTGTTAACATCTGACTTCAGTTAACATCTGACTTCAGTTAACATCTGACTCCTGTTAACATCTGACTTCTGTTAGCATCTGACTTCTGTTAGCATCTGACTCCTGTTAACATCTGACTTCTGTTAACAGTTGACCGATGTTAACATCTGACTCATGTTAACATCTGATTCCTGTTAACATCTGACTCCTGTTAACATCTTACTCCTGTTAACATCTAACTCCTGTTAACATCTAACTCCTGTTAACATCTGACTCCTGTTAACATCTAACTTCTGTTAACATCTGACTCCTGTAAACATCTGACTTCTGTTAGCATCTGACTCCTGTTAACATCTGACTCCTGTTAACATCTGACTCCTGTTAACATCTGACTTCTGTTAACTTCTGACTCCTGTTAACATCTGACTCCTGTTAACATCTGACACCTGTTAACATCTGACATCTGATTCCTGTTAACATCTGACTTTGTTAACATCTGATTCCTGTTAACATCTGACATCTGACTCCTGTTAACATCTAACTCCTGTTAACATCTGACTCCTGTTAACATCTGACACCCGTTAACATCTGACTCCTGTTAACATCTGACATCTGACTCCTGTTAACATCTGACTCCTGTTAACATCTAACTTCTGTTAACATCTGACTCCTGTTAAGATCTGACTCCTGTTAACATCTGACTCCTGTTAACATTTGACTTCTGTTAGCATCTGACTTCTGTTAGCATCTGACTCCTGTTAACACCTGACTTCTGTTAACATCTGACTCATGTTAACAGTTGACCGATGTTAACATCTGACTCATGTTAACATCTGACTCCTGTTAACATCTGACTCCTGTTAACATCTTACTCCTGTTAACATCTGACTCCTGTTAACATCTGACTCCTGTTAACATCTGACATCTGACTCCTGTTAACATCTGACTCCTGTTAACATCTGACTCCTGTTAACATCTGACTTCTGTTAACATCTGACTCATGTTAACATCTGATTCCTGTTAACATCTGACTCCTGTTAACATCTTACTCCTGTTAACATCTAACTCCTGTTAACATCTGACACCTGTTAACATCTAACTTCTGTTAACATCTGACTCCTGCTACCATCTGACTTTGTTAACATCTGATTCCTTTTAAAATCTGACATCTGACTCCTGTTAACATCTGACATCTGATTCCTGTTAACATCTGACTTTGTTAACATCTGATTCCTGTTAACATCTGACATCTGACTCCTGTTAACATCTAACTCCTGTTAACATCTGACTCCTGTTAACATCTGACACCCGTTAACATCTGACTCCTGTTAACATCTGACATCTGACTCCTGTTAACATCTGACTCCTGTTAACATCTAACTTCTGTTAACATCTGACTCCTGTTAAGATCTGACTCCTGTTAACATCTGACTCCTGTTAACATTTGACTTCTGTTAGCATCTGACTTCTGTTAGCATCTGACTTCTGTTAGCATCTGACTCCTGTTAACACCTGACTTCTGTTAACATCTGACTCATGTTAACAGTTGACCGATGTTAACATCTGACTCATGTTAACATCTGATTCCTGTTAACATCTGACTCCTGTTAACATCTTACTCCTGTTAACATCTGACTCCTGTTAACATCTGACTCCTGTTAACATCTGACATCTGACTCCTGTTAATATCTGACTCCTGTTAACATCTGACATCTGACTCCTGTTAACATCTGACTCCTGTTAACATCTGACTCCTGTTAACATCTGACTTCTGTTAACATCTGACTCATGTTAACATCTGATTCCTGTTAACATCTGACTCCTGTTAACATCTTACTCCTGTTAACATCTAACTCCTGTTAACATCTGACACCTGTTAACATCTAACTTCTGTTAACATCTGACTCCTGCTACCATCTGACTTTGTTAACATCTGATTCCTTTTAACATCTGACATCTGACTCCTGTTAACATCTGACATCTGATTCCTGTTAACATCTGACTTTGTTAACATCTGATTCCTGTAAACATCTGACATCTGACTCCTGTTAACATCTTACTCCTGCTAACATCTGAACCCTGTTAACATCTGACACCTGTTAACATCTGATTCCTGTTAACATCTGGCATCTGACTCTTGTTAACATCTGACTCCTGTTAACATCTGACTCCTGTTAACATCTGACTCCTGTTAACATCTGACATCTGATTCCTGTTAACATCTGACTCCTGTTAACATCTAACTTCTGTTAACATCTGACTCCTGTTAACATCTGACTTCTGTTAACATCTGACTCCTGTTAACATCTGACACCTGTTAACATCTGACTCCTGTTAACATCTGACATCTGATTCCTGTTAACATCTGACTTTGTTAACATCTGATTCTTGTTAACATCTGACATCTGACTCCTGTTAACATCTGACTCCTGTTAACATCTGACTCCTGTTAACATCTGACTTCTGTTAACATCTGACTCCTGTTAACATCTGACTTCTGTTAGCATCTGACTTCTGTTAGCATCTGACTTCTGTTAACATCTGACTCATGTTAACAGTTGACCGATGTTAACATCTGACACATGTTAACATCTGATTCCTGTTAACATCTGACTCCTGTTAACATCTTACTCCTGTTAACATCTAACTCCTGTTAACATCTGACTCCTGTTAACATCTAACTTCTGTTAACATCTGACTCCTGTTAACATCTGACTTCTGTTAGCATCTGACTTCTGTTAGCATCTGACTCCTGTTAACATCTGACTCCTGTTAACATCTGACTCCTGTTAACATCTGACTTCTGTTAACTTCTGACTCCTGTTAACATCTGACTCCTGTTAACATCTGACTCCTGTTAACATCTGACACCTGTTAACATCTGACATCTGATTCCTGTTAACATCTGACTTTGTTAACATCTGATTCCTGTTAACATCTGACATCTGACTCCTGTTAACATCTAACTCCTGTTAACATCTGACTCCTGTTAACATCTGACACCTGTTAACATCTGACTCCTGTTAACATCTGACATCTGACTCCTGTTAACATCTGACTCCTGTTAACATCTGACTCCTGTTAACATCTGACTCCTGTTAACATCTAACTTCTGTTAACATCTCACTCCTGTTAACATCTGACTCCTGTTAACATCTGACTCCTGTTAACATCTGACTTCTGTTAGCATCTGACTTCTGTTAGCATCTGACTCCTGTTAACACCTGACTTCTGTTAACATCTGACTCATGTTAACAGTTGACCGATGTTAACATCTGACTCATGTTAACATCTGATTCCTGTTAACATCTGACTCCTGTTAACATCTTACTCCTGTTAACATCTAACTCCTGTTAACATCTGACTCCTGTTAACATCTGACTCCTGTTAACATCTGACATCTGACTCCTGTTAATATCTGACTCCTGTTAACATCTGACATCTGACTCCTGTTAACATCTGACTCCTGTTAACATCTGACTCCTGTTAACATCTGACTCCTGTTAACATCTGACTTCTGTTAACATCTGACTTCTGTTAACATCTGACTCCTGTTAGCATCTGACTTCTGTTAACATCTGACTTCTGTTAACATCTGACTCATGTTAACAGTTGACCGATGTTAACATCTGACTCATGTTAACATCTGATTACTGTTAACATCTTACTCCTGTTAACATCTAACTCCTGTTAACATCTGACACCTGTTAACATCTAACTTCTGTTAACATCTGACTCCTGTTAACATCTGACTCCTGTTAGCATCTGACTTCTGTTAGCATCTGACTTCTGTTAGCATCTGACTTCTGTTAGCATCTGACTTCTGTTAGCATCTGACTCCTGTTAACATCTGACTTCTGTTAACATCTGACTCATGTTAACAGTTGACCGATGTTAACATCTGACTCATGTTAACATCTGATTCCTGTTAACATCTGACTCCTGTTAACATCTGATTCCTGTTAATATCTGACATCTGACTCCTGTTAACATCTGACATCTGACTCCTGTTAACATCTGACATCTGACTCCTGCTAACATCTGACATCTGACTCCTGCTAACATCTGACTTTGTTAACATCTGATTCCAGTTAACATCTGACATCTGACTCCTGTTAACATCTGACTCCAGTGTGATGTGTTCTTGCAACTTGCAGTCTGACATTTCAGATTCAGATATGATCATTTTCAGTATCTTGGATGTAGTGAACAACTTTTTCAAAGTAGCTTCAGTTAAGTAAACTATTATTTTTTATTAATAGTAGCTTAACTTCTGTGACGTAATTGGTAGTTTGGTAACCTATAATTTCAGAGTAGCTTCCCCAACACTGCAATCGACACTCACCTCACTTCAACTCACCAACATGTATCTGCTTTCAGATCAACAATACTCAACCACATCCAACATCAGAGTACCTTGGGTAGATTGTTGTACATAATGTTTAAAATGACATGATTTGTAATTCTGATCAATGCTCTCAGGGTAAACTGCTAACTTATTGTACACCTGATTTGAGTGTGTAGATCTCAAGTTCAAGCCTCAGTGCATATCATCTCAGGTTGGCTCTTCTGCACAATCATACACAGTATTTTTTATCCTACACAGACAGTAAGATTTAGATTTAAACATGATCGTATCATATTGGCATAAATGCTCCTCACAATTTTTTGCCAGCATTTATAGTGTAGCCTTTCTACAATTCCACTCTCCAAAAATAAGCGATGGGCAGAAACTATAAGACCTGCCTGAGAAAAAACATGTTTTGGTACTGACACTGAAAACAATACCCTGGACAACAGCGGAGTTACAAATGATGAGGAGGTGGCAAGGGATATGTTTTGGGCTACTGCTGAGACATACCCATGAGGTACAGGCTTGGTAGTTAGCTGGAACTCACCATGTCCTTCTTTAATGAGCTATAGCCATCCGGGGAGTGAGTCTGTCTTGACAGCTGTCAACACACACATCTCCTCCACCCTTGTGACACTTTCTCTCAGTAAAGAAGGTCCTATGCGATGCTATATTATATTCACAGGCAGCATACGATGTACATGTTTTTATTGAGTTAACAGAACGGCCAAATTCAGCATGTCACATGTTTGGCTGTTAGTTATAGTTTACATTATATGATTCTTGGGCAGTTTGTCCTGAATGTATTTGTTAAATGCATTTTTCTACTCGCAATGCATTATAAAGGGCTATCTATTGTGGCATACCTGAAAGGTATTAACCATGAGCCAGTTTACATACTTGCAGGCTCCTCAGAAGAGCAAGGGGAGAACCATCCTCCTCAGTGAATTTCATAAAAATAAAAATGTTAAAACATTGAAAAAAGTTTTCCTTTTTAGATAAAACTATACTAAATATATTTCCATGTCACCCAATAATTGATTAAAATACACTGTTTTGCCTCCCGAGTGGCACAGTGGTCTAAGGCACTGCACCGCGGTGCTAGCTGTGCCACTAGAGATACTGGTTCGAGTCCAGGCTCTGTCAGCCGGGCCACGAGTGGGAGACCCATGGGGCAGCGCACAATTGGCCCAGCATCGTCTGGGTTAGGGGAGGGTTTGGCCGGGCGGGATGTTCTTGACCCATCTCGCACTAGCGACTCCTGTGGCGGGCTGTGCGCAATGCACGCTGACACAGTCGCCAGGTGTACATTGTTTCCTCCGTCCCATTGGTGCGGCTGGCTTCCGGGTTAAGCGGGCATTGTGTCAAGAAGCAGTGGGGCTTGGCTGGGTTGTGTTTCGGGGGACGCACGGCTCTTGACCTTCACCTCTCCCGAGTCCGTATGGGAGTTGCGGCAACGGGATAAGACTGTAACTACCAATTGGATACCACAAAATTGGGGAGAAAAGGGGGAAAAAAAACAACACTGTTTTGCAATGAAGGTCTCGGTAGCCTCAACAGCACTCTGTAGGGTAGCATCAAATCAAAGTTTACTTGTCACGTGCGCCGAATACAACAGGTGTAGACCTTACAGTGAAATGCTTACTTACAGGCTCTAACCAATAGTGCGAAAAAAAGGTGTGTGTGTACGTACGTAAAGAAATAAAACAACAGTAAAAATACATTTGAAAATAAGAGTAGCAAGGCTATATACAGACACCGGTTAGTCAGGCTTATTGAGGTAGTATGTACATGTAGGTATGGTTAAAGTGACTATGCATATATGATGAACAGAGAGTAGCAGTAGCGTAAAAGGAGGGGTTGGCAGGAGGTGGGACACAATGCAGATAGCCCAGTTAGCCAATGTGCGGGAGCACTGGTTGGTCTGGCCAATTGAGGTAGTATGTACATGGATGTATTGTTAAAGTGACTATGCATATAAGATAAACAGAGAGTAGCAGCAGCGTAAAAGAGGGGTTGGGGGGGGGCACACAATGTAAATAGTCCGGGTAACCATTGGTTACCTGTTCAGAAGTCTTATGGCTTGGGGGTAAAAACTGTTGAGAAGCCTTTTTGTCCTAGACTTGGCACTCTGGTACCGTTTGCCATGCGGTAGTAGAGAGAACAGTCTATGACTGGGGTGGCTGGGGTCTTTGACAATTTTTAGGGCCTTCCTCTGACACTGTCTGGTGTAGAGGTCCTGGATGGCAGGCAGCTTTGCCCCAGTGATGTATTAGGCCGTACGCACTACCCTCTGAAGTGCCTTGCGGTCAGAAGCCGCGCAATTGCCGTACCAGGCAGTGATGCAACCAGTCTGGATGCTCTCGATGTTGCATCTGTAGAACCTTTTGAGGACCTCAGGACCCATGCCAAATCTTTTAAGTTTCCTGAGGGGGAAGAGGCTTTGTCGTGCCCTCTTCACGACTGTCTTGGTGTGTTTGGACCATTCTAGTTTGTTGTTGATGTGAACACCAAGGAACTTGAAGCTCTCAACCTGCTCCACTACAGCGCCATCGATGAGAATGGTGACGTGCTCGGTGCTCCTTTTCCTGTAGTCCACAATCATCTCCTTAGTCTTGGTTACATTGAGGGATAGGTTGTTATTCTGGCACCACCCGGCCAGGTCTCTGACCTCCTCCCTATAGGCTGTTTCGTCTTTGCCGGTGATCAGGCCTACCACTGTTGTGTCGTCTGCAAACTTAATGATGGTGTTGGAGTCGTGCCTGGCCATGCAGTCGTGGGTGAACAGGGAGTACAGGAGGGGACTGAGCACGCACCCCTGGGGAGCTCCAGTGTTGAGGATCAGTGTGGCAGATGTGTTGCTACCTACCCTCACAACCTGGGGGCCATCAGGAAGTCCAGGATCCAATTGTAGAGGGAGGTGTTTAGTCCCAGGTTCCTTAGCTTAGTGATGAGCTTTGAGGGTACTATGGTGTTGAACGCTGAGCTGTAGTCAATGAATAGCATTCTCACATAGGTGTTTCTTTTGTCCAGGTGGGAAAGGGCAGTGTGGAGTGCAATAGAGATTGCGTCATCTATGGATCCGTTTGGGCGGTATGCAAATTGGAGTGGGTCTAGGGTTTCTGGGATATTGGTGTTGATGTGAGACATTACCAGCCTTTCAAAGCACTTCATGGCTACGGACGTGAGTGCTACGGGTCTGTAGTCATTTAGGCAGGTTGCCTTTGTGTTCTTGGGCACAGGGACTATGGTGGTCTGCTTGAAGCATGTTGGTATTACAGACTCAATCAGGGACATGTTGAAAATGTCAGTGAAGACAGCTGCCAGTTGGTCAGCACATGCCCGGAGCACACGTCCTTGTAATCCGTCTGGCCCCGCAGCCTTGTGTATGTTGACCTGTTTAAAGGTCTTACTCACGTCAGCTACGGAGAGCGTGATCACACAGTCATCCGGAACAGCAGATGCACTCATGCATGCCTCAGTGTTGTTTGCCTCGAAGCGAGCATAGAAGTGATTTAGCTCATCTAGTAGGCTCGTGTTACTGGGCAGCTCGCGGCTGTGCTTCCCTTTGTAGTCTGTAATAGTTTGCAAGCCCTGCCACATCTGACGAGCGTCGGAACCGGTGTAGTATGATTCAATCTTAGCCCTGTATTGACGCTTTGCCTGTGTGATGGTTCGTCGCAAGGCATAGCGGGATTTCTTGTAAGCTTCTGAGTCCCGCGGTGTAGCTGGAGGACAGCTAGCTTCCGTCCTCCTCTTGGACCACTGACTTCAATACAAAACCTGGGAGGCTATTGGTTCTCATCCCCAGACAGTGAGAGATGGACTGTCACATGGACTGTCTGTTCATCAAATGTTTCTGTCTGTCATCAAATTTTTCTTTCGACCAGTGTGCACTTACGTTGTAAACTGTCATTCATAGGCTAGGTTGTAGCTACCCCATGAAAAGGTATAGGTTTCAATTCGAGTATCATGTTGTAGATTAACCTATAAATGTTATATTGAACTGGGTGAATGGAATATGATTGACAGTCATCCAATATGCTGTAATAGAAAGGAGGCCATGCTCATGAAAAAAAAAATCGGTTCACATACTATGACCAACCATGTGGCAGCATCTCTTAAACAAATACATATTTTTAAAACTCTTCCCATATTCCACTTAGTTCATAATCTCACAAAAACACTGAGTAAAACACGAACTGCATTTAAAACTTTTTAATCTGTAGTGGTCCAGTGAGGAAAGGCTAAGCAGTTATTCAGCACAAGCCCACTGTCCTAAGTCAACCCATCAAAATTCTATTAGCTAAGTGGTGAAGTTTCCCCTAGGTACAGACCTCGGATCAGCTTGAAACTGCCCCAATCCTAACTTTAACCGTTAGCGGGGAAAATGCTAATCTGATCCAAGATCACCGTCTCGAGGCAACTTCACACTACTCCATCCTATTACGAGAAACAGGAAGTATGTTAGACATGTCATCCAACCACTTGACATGATGGTGCCAAGCCTGAGTCGTTGCCATGTTTGGACTTCGATTCCAGTTAAGGAACTAACCCACTGACAGTGCTACCACCACCAATCTCTCGCTGCCCTACATTAGACCCAGGAGGCGTCCCTAAAGGCACCATATGGGCTCTGGTCAAAAGTAGTGCACTATAAAGGGAATAGGGTGCCATTTGGGGTGTAGAACCACTTCCAGATATGGAAGGACATTGGGTAGGGAGTAGCAGCAAATACAGTGATTGTAGAGGATGTAGAGGCCACGCGAGTGCTGCTAACTGACAGCTGCGGGATGAGATGAGCATGCCTCTCATATGGCCCACCATGATATGATAATCATGTGTTTATACTTTATACTGTGTGTGTGTTTTCCCCCAGATGCCAGAATACTAGCTGCCTGCTTCCTTGGTGATAACACAGAGTATAAATCAAGTTTATCTAAATTCATCTATGGCTGACTTTAGGAAGTAGCTTGTAGGCACCCAGTCAACATCTTTAACGACCAAACGTATCCGCTGGTCGATATCATCAATGATTAGCTGCATTGTTGTTTCAAGTTTATTAACACAATTAATAGTGGATTAATCCATCTTGTGGATGTAATGCGTGGATCCAATTTGGTGTTTCGTTTTCAAAAAGTGTAAAAACTATTCAACAAATGTAAAAAGCATCAAAGTTGTAGTACTAGTAATATGACTTATTAGGCGTAAAGGACCTGAAAGGAAAGAAATGTTGATTTAAAGTTCAATCTTGCCATGTTTCCTCAACTTGACATGTATTGACTACATGAACTCTTGATTAATACACTGATAACATTTTTTAAAGCACGAGAGAAATTCAAACATTCTGTGGTTGTGCAAATGGGAGAGTGAGATGAAAACGAACGTGAGAGAGAGAGAGGAAGAACGGGAGAGAGAGAGGAAGAACGGGAGAGAGAGAGGAAGATCGGGAGAGAGAGAGGAAGAACGAGAGAGAGAGAGAGGAAGAACGAGAGAGAGATGAAGAATGAGAGAGAGAGGAAGAACGAGAGAGAGAGAGAGAAAGAACGAGAGAGAATCTTAATCCCCCTGTTGTGTCACACTGCCCACAAAATGGAAACTAAGCTATACTTCCTAACCTCCTGCCAAATGTATGACCATATTAGAGACACATATTTCCTTCAGATTACACAGACCCACAAATAATTTGAAAACAAATCCAACTCCCATATCTATTGGGTGAAATACAGTGTGCAATCACAGCAGCAAGATTTGTGACCTGTTGCCGCAAGAAAAGAGCAACCAATGGAGAACAAACACCATTGCAAATCCCTTTTGTGCTTTAACTATTTGCACATCTTTACAACACTGTATATAGACATAATATGACATTTGAAATGTCTTTCTTCTTTTGGAAATGTTTTGAGTGTAATGTTTACTTTTAATTTCTGATTGTTTATTTCACTTTTGTTTATTATCTATTTCACTTGCTTTGGCAATGTAAACATATGTTTCCCATACCAATAAAGCCCCTTGAATAGAGAGAGAAAGAAAGAAAGAAAGAAAGAAAGAAAGAATGAAAGAAATAAAGAAAGAAAGAAAGAAAGAAATAAAGAAAGAGAGAAAGAAAGAGAGAGAGAGAGAGAGAGAGAGCACATTTAAAATGTTCTCCCCCGTCTACGCTCAGCATGCATTGAGTCTATGTGACAGGGAACAGGTAAATGACATGCGAGTAAACATCTTCATCCAGGCATCCATTTTGAGATATGGAAAGCCATCAGGACCAAAAATGGATTGCATTACTTTGGAATTCATTTGTCACATATGGCTAAACCCCAGGAGGCTAAGATGTCATCTCCCAGGTATTAGCAATAAGGAAGAGGATAAGGGTATTTGAGATATGTCTGTAGTCTACTCGTGGGGCCACATAGCAGCGGAGAATGTAGTGTATCGCTGCAAACCAACTCACAGATCGATATGTCAATGTCCGCCCGACTGCCTGCACGTCCCCATGTGTAGAGATGTGCGCCGTTTGTTTCCTGCTGTTACGGTAGCAGAAATGTGTGTCCTTGGATGCTTATAACGATCTTCCTTTTTTATTACCACAGCAGTAGGCTACACATTGTAAGGCGGTTTTTCTGAATGTTGTCAAGGTCAATTGATATGAACTTTTGTGTATACTGAAACAATTGGCAACCTCGCTTCGTTTTCACCCAATCAAATGACATATTGTGAAAGTACACAGTGTTGAAAGTTGTAGCCCATATCATGGAGCTAGGATGCATAGACACACACATTACAGAATGTCAGTGTATTTTGTAGTGGGGGGAAAGGTATCAAATCACTTTTTTGACAATGTGAAGCAAAACAATGAACATACCCCAATGAACTTCTTCAGGACGTCCAGGATTTGGCTGGTGGCGTTGAACACGTTGCGCCAGTCATTCGGCGGCATGCCCGTGGGGCGACCCTCGGGGGACCCATTGTACAGGACGTTGGCGAGCAGTTCTGCCGTCCATCTTGTGCCTTTGAGCCGTTGGTTGAGCAAGGCTACAAACACAGGGTTATCCAGCAGGGCCTGGTTTGGCAACAAGAGGAGAGGGTTTGTGTGGGTAATTTACACTCATCAGATTATAAAACAATTAATGCACTGAGAAATGAATGCAGTGGAAGCTAATTGTGGACCTGCACAACTGCAGATCCCAGGACATCCCACTTGCAGGACTTTGCTTTTTTCTCTATGAGAGAATTAATTAGAAACATTAAGCTAGATGGCACTGTTGTACTGCAGGCTTTACAACCACTTTCTTCATGACCATGGAGGTCCATGATGCAGGCACACACACCTGCACATACGCAGATGCACTTAGGCATGTTTACACACACACACTCACACTGCGATTCATGTGACTGTCTCCCTTCTCCCCAGCCTCCCCTCTCCCCCCAGCCCTCACCCCAGTGTGGTAAGAACCAGCTGTGCGTTAACTCTTCACTGTCAGCTCGGCTTGAGCCTCGTGCCATGATTTCGCTCGGCACTCAAAGAGTTAACGAAGAGATGTGCTAATCTAGATGCAAACGACCTTGCTGTTACAGCCCTATTTGTGCCGTTTAAAAAAAGCTAACGGCCGCCTATTCCTCTGGAGTAGAACACTGGGGCGTCCTTACATAAAAGCTTCCTACGCAGGTACTGTACGTTCCCTGGTACAGGTTTGGTTAAAACACTTTGTCTGTGTCCCAAATTGCACCCTATTCCTTATATAGGGCATTTCTTTTGACTAGATCCCCATGGACCCAGATCAAAAGTTGTGCACTATAAAGGGGATAGGATGCAGACTTTCCGTCTGTCTGGGACTGCTCCACTCAGTGTGCTTTGTAAGGTACGTACAGTACGCTGGTAACCATGAAATTGCAACCGTGTAATAACACGATAATAGCAGTGTTGTATTGTATAACCATAAATTGAACCTGGTCTGCTCATAATGTAGTGTGGATCATTTGAAGTCAAAACATACACACGCCTCAAACATATTCTGAGCAATGTGTTCAGTGGCATTTCTAAGTCAACACTTCAGGAATGACATTCCTTTTAGCATGGGGTCAAAGTGTCAAATGAAGTCATCTCCATGTTTCTCCTGACCTTTTCAAAAAATCAGTTCAACCATTCTGTGCCGGTGAGAATGGAATAGTTCATTTAGGTTTTAAGAGGTACATCTGTAACATGCAGAGATATCTATTGTAAACAATGCAGTGTCTTTATTTTAGAGTACATAATATTTGTAAGGGGTCACTGAAATTCAATTGTTAAAACATGGCATATATGTTCTACTACTCTTAACGTTCAGTGGCATTTGGGCCAGATTGTTGCATACATGCCATTTAACCTTGGCGTCCACGTGTCAAATGTCATTATCCGACATGAGAAGGTCTTCGAAGGAAAACAGACTAGCAACGGCCAAAGAAAACTCAAACCAGCCCTCATAGCATTTTCTAATAATAATTTCTGCTTGACATTTTCCAAGATGGTCACTGGTTTGGCGTCTACTAAATGGGAACTGTTAATAATCAGTTGCTCTTTTACTGTAATAGAATGTTGAATTGATGTTGTAAACCAATAGTTTTACCTGTTGGCAAGATTTAAACTAGTAATATCTTTTTTTAAATGGTATAGTTTGATTATTGATTATATTTTACTGCTTTCTCAATGGCATAGGTCCTGAATTAGTCAAGAAAATAGCAAGTATAGCTACAGTAAATGATATGGGAAACACTTAAGATCAAGCTGGTAAACATGAAGTTCCCTATCCTAATCAGAACTATCCCTTCTCCCCTATGCACATGCGTAGATCTGAAAGGATTGAATGGGTGTAAGCAAATTGGTAGTATCTTCATCTTGCCCTTTGACAGTCAAGGTGAAATTGTCACCATATTGCTTAGACCTATTCAATCCTCCTAGATCATTTCTGTGTCTAGGGGCTAGGGGTTCATTTGGGATTTAAGAGATTTCTTTTTTCAGCTCGGCTGATAACTCAGCTGTGCCATGATTGCCGCCATCAATGTAGAAAGTTGCCAAAACCTTGAGACCTCTCTGGAGAAGATGACATACCAGCAGAGCTACCCGTTCTGAGGGGAGTCCGGTTGGCCGCCACTCAAAGGGAGAAAATGAAGACAAAGGAGAATTGCCGGGTCCATTTGTGTAAAGGTTAGGGCTAGGGTAATGAATACCCTGGCTATATGGAGCGCTCGGCTACTTTCTCCCCTAGCTGCCCATAAGCTCATTTCAGGTGACACGGCAGTAATGTCAGCTTCAAGGGAACAGGGAAGCTAATCCTCTTCTGCCGAGGTGAAAGTTACGCAGCACTTACCCATAATTACTTTATTTTTCACAATTTCCATATGCTATAATAAATGTATATTTTTCAGCTGAATTAGTGTTAAAAACATTTTATGGTGGGAAATGTAGGAGTCTATTGTTGAGAGATATCAGGTAAGAAAAGCAGTTCTCAAAGGTTGATAAATATTCCTAGTGGAAACTGTCACGGCTGTCAACAGAAGTAGACCAAGGTGCTGTGTGGTAAGCGTACATAATCCTTTATTTATATTGACGCCGACAAAAACAATAAACAATCCAAAACAACCGTGAAGCTAAAGGGCTATGTGCCACAAACAAAGTTAACCTCCCACAAAGACAGGTGGGAAAAAGGGCTACCTAAGTATGGTTCTCAAACAGAGACAACGATAGACAACTGTCCCTGATTGACAACCATACCCGTCATTCAAAATTAAAGTGGACAAGGACTATTACAACGAATTGATAAGGATATTTGTAATAGCTGTCGCTCTCCTCATCCTCAGATGAGGTGAGGAGAGAAGGATCTTCGGACCAAAATGCGGAGTCAGGGAAATAAGCCATTTTTATTACAAATACGACGTAGACTAAACAAAACAAAACACTTTCAAAACTTACAAAATAACAAAACGACGTTGACGCAACCTGAACATAAACTTACATAGACAAACGTAAACTCACGAACAGGAACGGACATCGAAACACACGAACAGCCAAACAGCTCCAAAAGTGAATACATCGAAACAACACGAAGACATCACAGGAGACAATCACCCACCAACAAACAGTGAGAATGCCCTACCTAAATATGACTCTTGATTAGAGGAAAATGCAAACCACCTGCCTCTAATCAAGAGCCATACCAGGCAAACCGAAACCAACATAGAAACAGATAACATAGACTGCCCACCCAAAACACATGCCCTGACCAAAAACACATAAAAACTAACATAAATAGGTCAGGACTGTTACAGTACCCCCCCCCCAAAGTGCGAACGCCGGGCGCACCAGCACAAAGTCCAGGGGAGGGTCCGGGTGGGCAGTTGACCACGGTGGTGGCTCCGGTTCAGGACGCTGTCCCCGCACCACCATAGTCACTCCCCTCTTCTTTCTACCCCTTCCACTGACCACCCAAACATTAGCTTCCCCTAAATAAACAGCTAGCACCGGGACAAGGGGCAGCACCGGGACAAGGGGTAGCACCGGGACAAGGGGCAGCACCAGAACAAGGGGCAGCACCAGGATAAGGACCATCACTGGAATAAGGGGCAGCACCGGGACAAGGGGCAGCACCGGGACAAGGGGCAGCACCGGGACAAGGGGCAGCACCGGGACAAGGGGCAGCACCGGGACAAGGGGCAGCACCGGGACAAGGGGCAGCACCGGGACAAGGGGCAGCACCGGGACAAGGGGCAACACCGGGACAAGGGGCAGATCCCGGCTGAAGGACTCTGGCAGGTCCTGTTTGGACGGCTCTGGCAGGTCCATGCAGGCTGACGGCTCTCGACGCTCATGGCAGACTGACGGCTCTCTACGCTCATGGCAGGCTGACGGCTCTCGACGCTCATGGCAGACTGACGGCTCTCGACGCTCATGGCAGGCTGACGGCTCTCGACGCTCATGGCTCTCTGACGGCTCTGGCTGCTCATGGCTCTCTGACGGCTCTGGCTGCTCATGGCTCTCTGACGGCTCTGGCTGCTCATGGCTCTCTGACGGCTCTGGCTGCTCATGGCTCTCTGACGGCTCTGGCTGCTCATGGCTCGCTGGCGGCTCTGGCAGATCCTGTCTGGTTGGCGGCTCTGGCAGATCCTGTCTGGTTGGCGGCTCTGGCAGATCCTGTCTGGTTGGCGGCTCTGGCAGATCCTGTCTGGCGGGCGGCTCTAGCGGCTCCTGTCTGGCTGACGGCTCTAGCGGCTCCTGTCTGGCGGATGGCTCTGTAGGCTCATGGCAGACGGGCGGCTTTGCAGGCTCATGGCAGACGGGCGGCTTTGCAGGCTCCTGGCAGACGGATGGCTCAGATGGCGCTGGGGAGACGGATGGCTCAGATGGCGCTGGGGAGACGGATGGCTCAGATGGCGCTGGGGAGACGGATGGCTCAGATGGCGCTGGGGAGACGGATGGCTCTGGCCGGATACGGCGCACTGTAGACCTGGTGCGTGGTGCCGGAACTGGAGGCACCGGGCTAATGATAAGCACCCTCCTACTAGTGCGTGGAGCAGGGACAGGGCACACTGAACTCTCAAAGCGTACTCTATACCTGGTGCGTGGTACCGGCACTGGTGGCACCTGGCTGAGGGCACGCACCTCAGGACTAGTACGGGGAGAAGTGACAGTGTGTACAGGACTTAGGAGACGCACAGGTGGCTTAGTGCGTGGGACCGGAACTGGAGGCACCGAACTGGATACACGCACTATAGGGAGAGTGCGTGGAGGAGGAACAGGGCTCTGGAAATGCACTGGTAGCCTAGTGCGTAATATAGGCACTGTAGGTACTAGGCTGGGGCGGGGAGGTGGCGCCGGAAATACCGGACCGTGCAGGCGTACTGGCTCTCTTGAGCATTGAGCCTGCCCAACCTTACCTGGTTGAATGCTCCCGGTCGCCCTGCCAGTGCGGCGAGGTGGAATAGCCCGCACTGGGCTATGCAGGCGAACCGGGGAAACCATGCGTAAGGCAGGTGCCATGTATACCGGCCCGAGGAGACGCACTGGAGACCAGACGCGTTGAGCCGGCCTCATGACACCTGGCTCAATGCCCAATCTAGCCCTACCAGTGCGAGGAGGTGGAATAACCCGCACTGGGCTATGCACACGTACAGGAGACACCGTGCGCTCTACTGCGTAACACGGTGTCTGCCCGTACTCCCGCTCTCCACGGTTAGCCTGGGAAGTGGGCGCAGGTCTCCTACCTGCCCTTGGCCCACTACCCTTTAGCCCCCCCCCAAGAAATTTTTGGGAGTTACTCACGGGCTTTTCGGGCTTCCGTGCAAAACGTGTCCCCTCATAATTCCGGTTTCGAGCTTGATTCTCCGGCTTCCATCCACGTCTCCTAGCTGCCTCCTTAAACCACCGCTCCTGGGCTGTGACTGCCTCACTCTTCTCACGAGAGCAGCGATATTCCCCAGTTTGCGCCCAGGGTCCTCTACCAGACAGGATCTCCTCCCAAGTCCAAAAATCCTTGTTGCTCCGTCGAGCATTCCCATACCGCTTGGTCTCTGTATTTTGGTGGGTGATTCTGTAATAGCTGTCGCTCTCCTCATCCTCAGATGAGGTGAGGAGAGAAGGATCTTCGGACCAAAATGCGGAGTCAGGGAAATAAGCCATTTTTATTACAAATACGACGTAGACTAAACAAAACAAAACACTTTCAAAACTTACAAAATAACAAAACGACGTTGACGCAACCTGAACATAAACTTACATAGACAAACGTAAACTCACGAACAGGAACGGACATCGAAACACACGAACAGCCAAACAGCTCCAAAAGTGAATACATCGAAACAACACGAAGACATCACAGGAGACAATCACCCACCAACAAACAGTGAGAATGCCCTACCTAAATATGACTCTTGATTAGAGGAAAATGCAAACCACCTGCCTCTAATCAAGAGCCATACCAGGCAAACCGAAACCAACATAGAAACAGATAACATAGACTGCCCACCCAAAACACATGCCCTGACCAAAAACACATAAAAACTAACATAAATAGGTCAGGACTGTTACAATATTAAAGCTCTTTTCAACTTGATTAATTTATCACTTACATCAAAGTAACTGTCCAGTTAATCTCACTTTTAAAAGTTCATATTCTGTTAACTCATACCCAAATAATGTTGTTGACTCGTCCTATACTCATATTTGTGGCCAAAGCATTAATTGGAGAAACAACACTTGAAAAACACAGTATTTTACAAATGTTCCATCCCAAGAATAAATCACTTTTCTCCCGGGTAAACCGGTATTTCCTGCCAAAACCAGAAGTGTCATTCAAAAGCATCATAACCTGTCTGGCACCGGCGTTCCGCTAGCGGAACTCCTCCCACATTCCACTGAAAAGGCAGAGCGCGAAATTCAAAAGATATTTTTTAGAAATATTTAACTTTCACACATTAACAAGTCCAATACAGCAAATGAAAGATACACATCTTGTGAATCCAGTCAACATGTCCGATTTTGAAAATGTTTTACAGCGAAAACAGCACATATATTTATGTTAGCTCACCACCAAATACAAAAAAGGACAGACATTTTTCACAGCACAGGTAGCATGCACAAAGCCAACCTAACTAACCAAGAACCAACCAAACTAACCAAGAAACAATCAGATGACAGTCTTATAACATGTTATACAATAAATCTATGTTTTGTTCGAAAAATGTGCATATTTGAGGTATAAATCAGTTTTACATTGCAGCTACCATCACAGCTACCGTCAGAAATAGAACCGAAGCAGCCAGAGTAATTACAGACACCAACGTCAAATACCTAAATACTCATCATAAAACATTTCTGAAAAATCGATGGTGTACAGCAAATGAAGGACAAACATATTGTGAATCCAGCCAATATTTCCGATTTTTTTAAGTGTTTTACAGCGAAAACACAATATAGCATTATATTATCTTGCTACAATAGCCTACCACACTACCGCATTCATTCATCAAGGCACGTTAGCGATAGCAATAGGCACGTTAGCGATAGGGAATAAACCAGCAAAATATATGAATTTTCACTAACCTTCATAAACCTTCATCAGATGACAGTCCTATAACATCAGGTTATACATACACTTTTGTTCGAAAATGTGCATATTTAGAGCTGAAATCAGTGGTTATACATTGTGCTAACGTAGCATCTTTTTCCCAGAATGTGCGGATATTTTTATGGCACTCAACTATTCTGACCAAATAACTATTCATAAACGTTACTAGAAAATACATGTTGTATAGGAAATGATAGATACACTAGTTCTTAATGCAATCGCCGTGTTAGAATTCTAAAAATAACTTCATTACGACATCCAGCTTAGTTATAGCGAGAGAGTACCCAAAATCTGGGCGCAAACGACTATTTCACATGTTCGACAGATATATGAAATAGCATCATAAAATGGGTCCTACTTTTGATGATCTTTCATCAGAATGTTGTACAAGGGGTCCTTTGTCGGGAACAATCGTTGATTGGTTTTAGAATGTCCTCTTCTCCAGTCAATTAGCACGGAAAGCTAGCAAAGTGGCGCGAAGCTCTCCTTCCTGAACAAAGGCACACAACGCAACACGCCTAACGTCCCGAATAAATTTCAAAAATCTAATAAAACTATATTGAAGAAACATACTTTACAATGATATTGTCACATGTATCAAATAAAATCAAAGCCGGAGATATTAGTCGTCCATAACGACAGCTTTACAGAAGGCAAAACCAGGTCCCTTCACGCGCTCTCCAGAAAACAGGAAACTGGTGACACCTCATGCCGAGAGCTTTAATTCGACCCCAGATCAAGTTATACACTCCATTTCTTCTCTCACTGCCTGTCGACATCTAGTGGAAGACGTATGAAGTGCATGTATACTGATATATATGAAGCCCATTTATAGGCAGGCCCTAGAACAGAGCATCGATTTCAGATTTTCCACTTCCTGTCAGGAAGTTTGCTGCAAAATGAGTTCTGTTTTACTCACAGATATAATTCAAACGGTTTTAGAAACTAGAGAGTGTTTTCTATCCAATAGTAATAATAATATGCATATTGTACGAGCAAGAATTGAGTAGGAGGCCGTTTAAATTGGGCACGATTTTCCCCCAAAGTGAAAACAGCGCCCTCTGTCCTCAACAGGTTATAAGGAATAAAAACATAAAAGCCCATAGATGTAGCTAGCGATGTGCTCTTTTGGGTAAATAAATTAAACTAGTTCCTTTAGGCTAATCTTTTTGAGTGTGAACTGTATTACTGTACTGTATTGTATTATACTGTATTATATGGACTGGAATTACGCACATCGTTCAAACCATGATAAAGCAGAAGAGAAAATGCGATTCTGGTGCCGCACATGCGGTCTACAAAGTTACAAGTATAGGCTAGAAACTTTGATAAAATATTTGAAAGCAATAGTGCCTGTTTGTATAATTAGTAGGCTGACGCATCTATACCTTTCATAATATTTCCTCTAATGTTATTAGCCTACCTCCTCTTTCTCTCTCTATTGTTGCTTCATTCCTTCCTTGCTTTTACCAGTTAAATGAAATATGTTTTGTTGTCCTTATCTTCATCATTCTAATGACATCCTTGAATAATATAGGAATAGAATTAGATGCAGAAGACTTTCACTTCTCTTCAGGAAAATTGAATGGTTATGGGTCTGAATAAATATCTGCTATAGCCTATCGCCATCGTGCATTCGCTCTTCTTTCAAACTACCCATGAGTTCTATTGGCTTCTGTATTTAACATTCAGCAAAAAAAGAGCTTGTGTACCTCTTTGAATAGTCTATTGGTATAAGAAATGCTAAAAATATAATGTCCAGCAAGCTATTCTAGTCTAGCTTTTCCTGCATGGGACTCCAAGATCTAAGTAGCATCCTCTACAGGATCGGTGTTCCCCCCCGTGGGACGGTTGAGCTAACGTAGGCTAATGTCAGTAACATGAGGTTGTAAGTAACAAGAACATTTCCCAGGACTTAGACATATCTGATATAGGCAGAAAGCTTAAATTCTTGTTAATCTAACTGCACTGTACAATTTGAAGTGGCTATTACAGTGAAATAATACCATGCTATTGTTTGAGGAGAGTGCACAGTTATGAACTTGTATTAATAAACCAATTAGGCACATTCGGGCAGTCTTGATACAACATTTTGAACAGAAATGCAATGGTTCATTGAATCAGTCTAAAACGTTGCACATACACTGCTGCCATCTAGTGGCTAAAATCAAAATTGTGCCTAACCTAGAATATTACATTTTGGCCTTTCTCTTACATTTCAAAGATGATGGTACAAAAAATACAAAAAAATGTGTTATATTCTCCTACATTAATTTCACATTTCCACAAACTTCAAAATGTTTCCTTTCAAATGGTAACAAGAATATGCATATCCTTGCTTCAGGTCCTGAGCTACAGGCAGTTAGATTTGGGTAAATCATTTTAGGAGAAAATTGAAAAAAAGGGTCCGATCCTTAAGAGGTTGAGAGGCCAGCAGAGCACATGTGTGTGCGTATTGCGCAAGAGACAGAAGCTATAAGTTAGAAGCATATTATGCATAAACCATCATTAATTAGCTAAATATAGGGCTAATACTGCATTGAATGTATTACGTGAAAGAGGTAGGCTAAGACATCTATTTATAGGGCTATATATCAATTTAGAACAGGATTATCTATTTTGGATGCAATTTGATTAGAGTTCATGGAAAGAGAGAAAGACGGCAGGAGAGTGCTCGATAGCTGTTTTAAAACTGCAGCTGCAGTAAAAAAAATTGCATCTGTAAAATTAAAAACAAGGTGACCCCCGAAAGCCAGATGGAGATGGGTAAATTAGACGAGCAGTCAGTCTTTATATTACTGTAGCATAGGCTATGCTGCAGCAAATGGAGGCCTCCTTGTCACAAGAAAAAAAGTTACCATAATGAGATGATAGGTCTACATGATAGGTCTACTGCGATGGACTGTCTGTACCCACCCTGAGTGTTGATTCATCATGCAGAGGCCACAGAGAAGCCAGATTTAGACGTTGCATATCATTTAACAGTTCCATTTCACGCCATGCTCTTCATGTAAATAATTGATTATAATTTACCGGTTTCTCGCAGTTATTTACCCTGGGAAAAGGGAGTGGTTTCAGGCTGTAAATCCCGGTAAATCTTGGTAACCCGGTTCCCACCCTTCAACCCTAGTATACGCCCACACCACTCTGTTGGTGGGCTACGCCCACACCATCCCAACACAGTAAAGCAGATTTTTTTACATTCTTAATTACAATTTTTTGGAAGGAAAACTATTTAACTCATATTGTAATTAATTATAGTTCATATTTCATAGAAATCTGGAAACACTGGATAGTTACTTTAACATTAGACATAATCACCATAGATAAGACACTGTGACACTGATGCATGAATGACAAGTCACTCAGCCTTGTCTAACATCGGATACATGTAAACCAGCTCTCCGGTGCAGTACAGTACATCAAATATCCGTGTTTCTGTTGAAGGAGTCATAAATCTTACCCGCAGTGCATTGACTTGGCGGCCACTTTGAAAGTAGTCCCAAACAAGATGTCCGAAATCCTCCCAAGCTTCCGCCAGCTCTTTTATCATGGCCAACGCATTGAATGTGCTATTTGCCTGAAACAAGATAGAGAGATGTATGGTATGGTGATTAAAACATGGAAAATGCCAAATCTGTTTGTCCTCCAATTGATGGAATTTCCACTGTGCTATCTAATTTATTTTGCAGCCAGTCCGACCTTGAGAACATACTGCTTCTTCGTACTTTCACCTAACCCCCAGGAGACTCATCTGATTCCTATACCCCCCGTTGTGACTAATGTAAACAGGATTATTAATCCCGAGCACTGAGATGTAAACAATCGGCCTGTGCCGAGTGTAACGACGGCCCCTATGCCAAGACCGAGCCGGTCGCTGTGAAGTCGGTGGATCCGCTAGAAGTCATTATCTCACTGGATATTCTCCACATCCAATTCCCTACAGCTTCTCGACATTTGTTTGTTTTGTTTATGCCGTTGTAAAAATGATGTTAATATCGGCAGAAACTTCATGAAAATTACATTACACTCCCCCGAGTGTGTTCTCCATCTCCTCTCCCTAGCTGTTTTTTGGAGATGGGTTCATAGCGTATATCGTCACGTTTTTATTTACCAGCTATGTAAATGACTCCTGATTTGTGGAGTGAAAATATGCAATTAGATACAATGGCAAAAGTTTTAATTGTACAAGCTACTTACATAGACACCCAAGTAATGTCACTTAGCAGGTTTGTACTTTTTAGAAAATATTTGGGAGTAAGTGTACTACATGATAGTAAATGACACTCATATGAGCGTAAACGTCCATGACACTGATATGAGTGTAAACATCCATGCCACTGATACGAGCGTAAACGTCCATGACACTGATATGAGTGTAAACATCCATGACACTGATACAAGTGTAAACGTACATGACACTGATACGAGTGTAAACGTCCATGACTCTGAAATTAGTGTAAACGTCCATGACACTGATACGAGTGTAAACATCCATGATACTGATACGAGTGTAAACGTCCATGATACTGATACGAGTGTAAACGTCCATGACACTGATACGAGTGTAAACGTAGATGACTCTGAAATGAGTGTAAACGTTCATGACACTGATACAAGAGTAAACGTCCATGTTACTCATACGAGTGTAAACGTCCATGACACTGAAACGACTGTAAACGTCCATGATACTGATACGAGTGTAAACGTCCATGACACTGATACGAGTGTACATGTCCATGACACTGATACGAGTGTAAACGTCCAGGACACTGAAATGAGTGTAAACGTCCATGACACTGATATGAATGTAAACGTCCATGACACTGAAATGAGAGTAAACGTCCATGACACTGATATGAGTGTAAACGTCCATGACACTGAAATGAGTGTAAACGTCCATGACACTGATATGAGTGTTGCAGACATCAGTTTACGTTCAGTTCTCTTCACTGACTTCTATTCAAATTGACCCTAGCAGACATATTTCACTTTTATGTTTTTTTTTGCTGGTCCAGCACCTGAACCGATGTGCATACAATGAGTTTCTCTTTTACTTACCTCTTTCACCATTAGTCGAGTGGCAGGTTTGTCAGGGGTGTAGAGGACCTTCCCTTGGATTAGGGGCCGAAACGTACTCCAGACAACACGTAGGCCAGGAGTTCCCTCAAGAGTATCAATCAATATTTTGCAGAAGGCATCTGGTGAGAGAGAATACACCTGTTGATAACTTCAAAATGGAAAAATGCGATCTGTCTGAACGAGTACGTGGGCCAAACTACTCAATACAACACAAGATAAATGAATGATATCTTGATAATAACAAACATCAAAAACATTTTATATTGGCATCACATTTTAACCATCTGTTACCATCAAATTACCATAAAAATGCAAGTTTGTTCATCTGTTGTGTTTCAGGGTTAGAAGCCTAAAATTAATTCTCCATCCCAAATGGCACCCTATTCCCTATAGTGGACTACTTCTGACCAGAGCTCTAGTGAAAAGTATTGCACTATATAGGGAATAGGGTGCCATTTGGGACGCAGTTTAGAGAAAGGACAATCTGAATGCTGAAAATAATGGATGAACCACAGAGTACAATTACAAAGATCGCCAGAAATCTGCTGGCAATCATAACAAACCAGCACGTCACTGCTGAGATAATAAACAGTCATCTTAATATTAGAAGTAGCAGGCGATATGACACAACCGGTCAAGATTTAACGTTTCACTATGCAGAGGATTTAATGTAATTACCACACTTCAAAGACCCCAAACGACTCCATTAATGTGTACCTAATAACACAATGTCTGCGGAGAGAGGAATGGAGCAAGACATTTGTACAGTAGTCTAGCCGAATACATAGGAGGTGGGGTGTGCTCAACACGGAGGGAGAAAACAAGTCAATATGCTCAGCTGCAGCGGGATCATTATTAATTTATCCAATCTGCCAATGTGAATACTGCTAGGTCGGTTGGAGTGCTTTGTAGGTTATGCAGAGACATAGATCTAAGGGAACAGCACAGTGACAGGTGCTGCAACCTTCATTTGTGTGTGTTTCTCTAGGGGTGTGCGGGTGTGTCTGTCCGTCTTGCTCAGCATCTCTGTGTATCTGTCTGTCTGTCTGTCTGTCTGCCAGCCTGGCTGTCCTTCTCTGATGGTGGTCTGTCCGTCCATCTGTCCTATGTGTAACTGCGTCTTTGTCTAACGGTCTGTCCTGCTCTGTGTTCCTGTCCGTCCGTCTGTCTGGGCTCAGGTGCGTATGTCTACACTTGGCTCGAAAGCTCGACCCAAAAGACTGTTCCACCTCCTCTACCACAGTGCTCTCTTCACAGCTGGCTACCTATCACGCCGTCAAAGATTTTAGTGGCCATTTGCAGTGCACGATGTGCGATAAACGTTTGCCTTTTGCCTTGCGGCAATCCCTACTCAGGTGCTCCGGGGAGACTCTGTCAAGAGCTAATGGCCGCCCTCACTGCAGCCAGCTGTTTCCCCCGACCACACAGATGTCATTTCCTAAAACCACATTGCTTAGACAGGAAGTACACAGGGACACATGGCTTGTAGCTTTCCGTCCAATAAATATTGACATCAGGATGAATCTCTTCCGCCCATTCTTATCCGTATGAATATTTATCTCCCCCAAAACTGTGACTCACCATCGTATTCTGACCAAAGGTTCCGATTTATCACACAACGGTGAGGAACTGAATCCATATTTTACACAGGGAGCTGCAGCCAAGTAATTGCTTAGAGCGTTTAGGCAGCCCCTCATCTTACCTAGCAAATTTAATCAATTTGAGTTGTACCCTGGAGAGTGGATCAACTCGGCACAGCGCAGAAACAAGACAACTCACACACACACAGTCAGTCACACACCTACCTAACTGGGCTAACACACACATCACTCACTCAGACCGTCACCACTTCTCTTGTCCGCAACAAACATCTCTTGCGTCCAACATTGAAATAGAACTCTCCAGAATATGTGTCATTCAAGCAGGAATTTCTCTTACGTGAAAGACAGACAATTCCTTTTGTCACTCACACACAACACACATGCACACACACACAACACACATGCACACACACACACAACACACATGCACATACACACACAATGCTCCACTGCAACTGTACTGCAACTACAATATCAATCTAATCAATATTTTACAATCCTGTCAGTTCACAGAAAGAGCCTCCCTGTACAAAACTACACCAATAAAAATACAACAGCTAAATTAATGTGTCATTCTGTATTATATAGGCTTTCAAAATCAAAAATGTCAATGGCCTACACACATTTTCTTCTACAAATTAATAGATATGTGATTCTCCAGCGCAGTGGGGGTTGTAAACGATCGATCGAAAGGGCTAATCTCATTGTGGGAGAATCTTTTAAACAAAAATACTGTTTACTGCCAAGGAAAGAAGTTTATTACACTGTTATTTTCCTTAATGATGCCATTGGATGTTGCCGAATGCCATCATGAATTAATTTGGGAGGGATAACAAAATTGAGTATTTACCAAATGTCTTTTCTAGCCTTTATTGTTTCTATTTTAATATTCCTCAGAGTGCACTTGGAGCCTTGCAAATGTTTATTCCATACCCATTTACTTTACATAACAATAAAAAGAGGCAAGAAAAGCTATTAGCATGCCTGCAGAGGTGTTTGCGCTCATTTCAAATAGCTGCTGCATTGTTTTACTAATTTGTAGTGGCACCAGCACACAAATCCACTTTAGAGTGTAACTTTATTCCTGGAAAGAGTCAAGCTTATTAAAATCGTAAATTTTTTCTGTGGATCCTCAAACGAATAGGCAATTAATAGAATTGGATTGTGCAGCCCCTAATTAGTATAACTCCAAAGACATCACACTTGAGAAATTGCGATCTGTGGTAAGCAGAGGGACAAACATTTGTGTAATGAGGAACTCGGCAATGTAAATAAATAGCTTGATTTGACGGGTCAGACTCCTGATAAGGTTTTAGACTCAGTTTTTGGGGGGGGTTTCTATTGAATATTTAAAACATAGGATCTACTTGCAGTGAAGCCGCTCAACATCTACATTGCATTAGTCATCTAACAGACTCCCATCCAGAGTTACCCACAGAAGCAACTAGGGTCAACGTCCTGCACAAGGGTAAGTCGACAGATCTGCCACAAGGTCAAAAACGGGGACCCGAACCAGCGATCTGAACCAGCGACCCAGAACCAGCGACCGAAGCTCCCAACCGCCAGGCCACCAGCCTTTCAAGATCCCCCCCGCCCCAACAGTTCTCCAAGAGTTGCTCCGAAACCACCTCCCCCCACCCCCGAATATATATATTTTTTAATAATTCCATTCCCCACCCCCAATACCCCTCATACAACTCATACTCCCTGTAGCATGGAATCGGTACATCAAAATCACTTCCCAACTAGTTTACATTCTGTATGGCACAGCTGTCAAGATCCTGGTCCTCAAATTAAACTGGTAAACTTTCCTATTTATGCTACTTGTATTCCTCTATTCCTCTGCCAGTTTTGATCCTTTATATTGGGAAGACAAAAATCTTCTCCCGCTGACCACCGGCCTCCTCCATTTTTGGGGTCATGCTGTAATCATTTGGTTGTAATCTTGGATTGAGCAGACCTTCCCATACAATTTTGATAACTCCATGAAAGACATAACTCTACCATTCCAATTTACAATATAATTTACAAACATCTTTTCCATAAATACAGGTCTTTTATCAACCAGCACATTTGAGTTCAGCCATGATATTTGTTGTACTATTTGTTGTCTTTTCAGGGGGTGAAATTGAAAATGTAGCTAGCTCTGCAATGCTTGTTTGAAAAAGAGAGATACTTTGAAAAAAGTTTTATTTTCAATTAATTAGAAAAGGAGACATGGCAATCTGCACAAAGGCAAAATGGCAATTTTTAAACAATGGATACGTCTTAGTAATCTATTTGAGAACCATTTGGATAAGTGAAGCTTTTAGAGAGAGGTTTAGTGCTTTTATATTTAATAACCGAAACCCACCCAGTTCATATTCATTATATAGATAGGCACCCATTATTTGTCTGATTATTTAAAAAACGAATAATCAGTAGTAGGCAGCGCCATAAGTAAGTGAGTAAACTAAGATATGACTAAGGAGTTAATCAGTGTAATTTTTCCATAAAAAGACAGCTATTTACCTCTGGTAAAATGGTTGCAGGATCTTGTCTATTTTTACAAGTGTTCTAATGAAATTCATTGTGGAGAGCTCATTTATATATTATGAGATATGAATACCACGTATATCTACTTCACCGTCAGCCCATTTTATAGGTAAACTGCAGGGTAATGTAAAAGCTATATTTTTTAAGATCCAATACATAATATTGTACACTTATGTTAATTACGTTTTAGCCCAAAGAGTCCAGAAAAGTTATGTAGACCTTCAATGAGACATTGCAGGGGTCTATCTTGTGGACTTAATATAAAACTTGAGTCATCGGCATACATGGACACCTTTGTTTTTAAGCCTTGGATATCGAATCCTCTAATGTTATTTGATCTGATTTTAATAGCTAGCATTTTGATGGCCTTAACGAGTAGATATGGTGACAGCGGACACCCTTGTTAAACTCCTCTTGACAATTCAAAACTCTCTGAGGAGTAGCTGCTATTTACTATTTTACCCTTGGGGTTGAGATACATTACTTTTACCCATTTTATAAGAGAATCACCGAAATTTAAAAAATCAAGGCATTTAGAAATAAAATCCAGCCTTACTTTATCAAAGGCCTTTTCAATATCCGCTATAAATACCAGGTCTGGCTTCTTAGATGTCTCATGTTGTTCTATTATTCATAGTAGTTGTCGTATATTCTCTCCAATGTATCGTCCATGTAAAAAACCTGTCTAATCAGGATGAAGAATATCTGGTAAAACCTTTTAATTCTGAGTGCTATCCATTTCGCTAGTATTTTTGCATTACAGCATTGAAGTATAAGAGGCCTCCAGTTTTTTAGATAGACTTGATCTTTATATTTGCCATCTGGGTCTTGTGAATAATAGTGAAATCAGACCTTCCTGCCAGACTACCATTTCTATAGTAGTAGAGTAGTTAAAACAAGCTAACAATGGAGCTTTGAGTATATCCAAAAAGGCTTGATATACTGTATCTCTACCGGAATGCCATCAAGCCCTGGGGTTTTTCCAGACCGAAAAGATTTAATAGCCTCAAAAAGTTATTCCTCCGTAATTTGGCATTCGCACTGATCTTTCTGTACACTTGTTAATTAATTTTTTGGGGGGGAGGGGAGAATTCCTTACAGTAATTGTCATGCAGAGGGTGAGGATGAGACGGAAAAGAGAACATCCGCTTAAAATATTTAGCTTCCTCTTTTAAAATATAATTTAGAAAATCATAAATGACTCCATCTTTAGTAACGAGTTTCTGCAGATAATTTTTGGTAGCGTTCTTGTGTTGAAGATTCGGGAAGAATTTTTCTCCATATTCCATCCAGTTTGTAATAGACTACATTAGATTGTTCTTGAATCTTGAATCACTTCTTTTTGTTTTTCCTTTAGCATATTTTGGATCTCTGTAGTTGTAACGTGTACGCTGGGAATCGGGAACCAAGTACAGGGAGTGGCTTTAATAATAAATAACACAGGGAAAAAAACTAGAAACACGAATAGCGTATAGACATGAAACACTGAAACAGAAACAATAACGACTAGGGAAAGAACCAAAGAGAGTGACATGTATAGGGAAGGTAATCAGGCAGGTGTGCGTAATAGCGCACAGAGAGGGAGTAGACGTGACAGTATCCCCTCACTGATGCGTGGCTCCGGCCGCAGGACGCCGACCAGAAGGACGATCCGGGGACCAGGAGCGGGCCAGCCGCCTTTGCCGAGGCGCGGGAACCCGTCGAGGCAGCTGAGGCATGGGAGCCCGATGAGCCAGCTGAGGCATGGGAGCCTGATGAGCCAGCTGAGGCATGGGAGCCCGATGAGCCAGCTGAGGCATGGGAGCCTGATGAGCCAGCTGAGGCATGGGAGCCCGATGAGCCAGCTGAGGCAGGTGACGGAGTCCATGTGAATCTGATGAGGAGCTGGTGCGCATAACAATGTTGACAGGTGTGTGTAATAATGAGCAGTCTGGTGACCTCAAGCGCTGTATACGTGACAGTAGTATTGTTTTTATTGCTAACTACCTGTACTATTAGTTTATGTATTTCCCTTGTTAGTCTTTTCTCTTTGGACAGAAACTGCTTTTTTATTATTGATGAATTTTGAATTGAATGACCTCTGACTCTCTGGGTTTTTAGTTTGGCATCTTCTGACCTTAAAAAACTTTGACTCTCTGAATAAATCAATAAACAGAACAGACAAGGGCTCTGCTGCATTTTAAAGCATGACCATTTGTTGGAAAACAGAAACCCAAGAAACGGGCTACATATTCATTTCATGTCGTTGGGATTAGCAACCGCATGTGTATGCCTAGCAGGTAACTGTTGTACTAAATGGATTTGTTGTCATTGGAGGAAGCCTATTGCAGCCTATTTTTTGAACAAATCATCAGTGTTCACAGGAATTATACACATTCCACTTGACAAATGTGACCTTTGAAGCATTCATGAATTTCATTTCTGAACATGGTTCAGTGCCATGTCTGTGCTGTGTATACGTACTGTACATTACACAACATGGCTAGCTGTTTGACAGAAAAACTGATCGAAGAACCTTTTTCACAATAATAATACGCTACTTCAAGGCTTGATATTGTTTAAGAATCAATGGATCTACAATATATAATTATTTCAAAATGTTCAAAAATGTCTATAAATATCACAATTGCCATTTGTGTTTCCACATGAACGGTTGAACAACAAAATTCATTTACAGTAAAATATCATTTACTGTTAAGGACTAACATTGTTAAGGAACATTGAGGGAAAGTTTTGTGCACCCTGATACAAACATTGTATGAAGGTCATCAACTATTTTGTGTTTTGGGAACCTATTTTTTGTATTGTTCCCACACAAAAAATATGTTCTGTTAACATCAGAGGAATGTTTTTTGCACCCTAATACAAACATTGTATAATTTACTACACAACTGGACAGATGTTGTGTTATTATAACTTTTGGAGGGAAGGTTTCTCACACCTTTACCACAATTTAATTAAATGTTCTGGGAACTTTCACAGAACCAATTTTGGCTTACTGGGAGGTGATTATATGACAATACAATATGCTGTATCAAATAAGAATATAAGAACCATTTAGTGTCACAAATATATAACATTTTGTGTCTGCTTCATAGTGTGTCATCCGGTAGAGAACAACACCAAAACTGTTACCTTGAATGACAGTACTTGTTTTCTAAAATATCAACAATTGAAGTCAGTATTTTGATAGGTCAAGGTATTGTGAACTATTAACAATACTTACTGGAACTGCGGTTCCTGGCATTAGGTAATTCACTGTTTTCTGTGTCATTCTTCATCAGTCCAGAAGCAGAGAAATTCATGGTGGTATTTGTGGAGTTGGAGTCTGGAGATTTGCCACATAGTAGCATGTTCAGACTACCAAACGCATCCGCTCTGAAATCCAGCGTGTTAGCGGACTTGAACAACATTGAGTTCTGCAACTTGTTCATCTGTATTGGTGAAGGGTGTTATTACAACAACAAATTATCAGAAAATGGCAGTGTAGTACTTCATTTATTGACTTCAAGACAACAAATTGATATGATTCTATCCATTATGATGCAATTGCTCAATAGACTTGTCTTTGTATTATTATTATTGTTATTGGTTACAGTGAGTCATATAGGGGTTACTGGGTGACACATATTGAATGTTATTAGATTTCCATGTAGGCCCACTATCCTTTCAGATGGTAAATAACTACCACACCAACCTCATCAATCACATGTAATGCATCTTCTGTAGTTCTCTCCACTAATCCAAATGTCTCTGCCGGATTCACATCCAAAGGTAGCTAAATGAGGGAAAAAGAATTTGATTTAGCAAATGTTGTTGAGTAATATCCAATACATAATGTGTATTTGTTTGTAACAGGCTTAAGGGTATTAAAGGGGGAGTTCAGTATTTTACAACTTAACTTAAGATGTATGGGTCCTCAATCTGAACTTAACTGTTGCCCATAACTCCCATCGCTTTTAGCTTACAAGTTAGCTGATGTTTGTAGTGGGTGTTTAAAACCATGGACTACAGTTTATTGTAGCCAATAGACTACTTTCAGAGTTGTACCATTGTAGTTGTAAAATACTGAACTTCCCTTTTAGCTAACACCACAAATGTTACATCAAACACCTCAGGTGTTTGCAATAAAAGTGGCCGACAGAGAGTATTTCTGTATTTTATTGTTCAGGTGCATGTCCTCTGAGTTTAAAACAATGGTTGCTTGAGGACAAACAACACTATATTAAGTATAGTAACTGTTACATTGGAGAAAAAAAACTAGACACGGCATTTTTCCAATAGTGCTCTCCATCAAAACGTGTTAACTTAGTTCAAACATGGCCCAGAACAACATCTTCCCCAACAGTGCAATGATCGCTTTAAGTTGTTTTTACTGAAATGGTAGGAATATGATTCATATCCATACCATGTATCTGATGGCTAGAGCACAATGGCCCAAGGCAGCCCAGCCACTGTACATGTCCTTAAACATTATCATTTCCATGTGTCAGGAGTATGTTGACATGAGTCCCTGGTGCCCTTCACTGAGAAAAACACATCTCAAATCGAGAGAGAGAGAATCTTAATCCCCCTGTTGTGTTTATGAAAAGTATAAGCCACAGAGTGTTTACGAATTCAAGGAAGTGTCACTCGAATCCCCGTTTATCCCGGCAATTGAGGCAGCCCTTATTGAGTTTTGAGCACATTCATTTTGGTTCAATTTTACCCTCGGCAGCAACACACAGGGACGCTAAGACACGCTGATTGGAAAAGCATGGGCATCTCACGCAGGAAATTTTGGGTGAAACAGCTTGAAATCACAGCTAAGTAGTCAATGGGCAGAGCGAGAGGTCTTGGGCTGTATTGTATTAAAGGCTTTAGAAGTAGTCCCATGGCACAAGGCAATAACTCAGAGCCATTTGGTAAGCTGTATGATGTTACAGTCTTTATTTTCCGCATTATGTGTCATTTTTCAGTTGTGTTTCCAAAGCAGGCAAGAGCATGGAATGGGGTTCCAAAAATAGAACACTAATTTCATCGTGGACTAAAGAAACCACACGGGTTAGTAAGGCAGTGACCTTACTAGATTTAATGGGTACTGTAACTTCTTAATTAAGGAATGCCCAAAAATGACCCCCTCAGATTTGTGTTGTTTCAGAGTTCATAAAACCCAAGCAGCCCATTATGTTACTGAAAATATATACAGTACCAGTCAAAAGTTTGGACACACCTACTCATTCCAGGGTTTTCTTAATTGTTACTATTTTCTACATTGTAGAATAGTAGTGAAGACATCACATCTACGAAATAACACATGTGGAATCATGTAGTAACCAAAAAAAGGTGTTAAACAAATCAAAATCTATTTTATATTTGAGATTCTTCAAAGTAGCCACCCTTTGCCTTGATGACAGCTTTGTACACTCTTGGCATTATTTATATATGTTTATATTATTGTCACAAAATGAGTCAGGGACAAAAACGAATGTTCCTGTGTAATTCCATGTACTTTCAAATCATATAAAAAGTAATAACACTGGTTATTATTATATATTTATCCTGGGATAAGTGCTATGTAGGTTGTAGTGTTTACACGGTACACCAAAACGTCTGTACTTTTTCAATACTAGAACATAGTTCGGTACTAGAATTGTTTTTACTTTGGGTACTTCTGTGTGTCTCACGTCATATATGGATTGAGAGCATTGAGTCTGTCTAGTATTTTGTCTGAATCTTCTCAGTAGGCAGTAGTAACAAAGTTTATGGATATACTGACAAGATACATCTCTCTCCGACCCTAACAATAGGAGTCGTTGTCCACAAAGCGGCATGGCAGACTTTCTAGCTCCCGCCTATCCTTTCTTTGGATTGGTGGATACATTTCGTTATTGTAATATTTTGTAGAAAATGTGGTAAAGGTTGTTGACGTCAACTGCCTGTTTTAAATGGAGAGAGATGCTATGATACTAGCCTCACGCCATGAATATGCATAGCCGGCAGCATGGCTTCTAACGAAAACATCATACCTCTACGCCCGCAGCTTGTTGACAAAACTGTCTGCAGAAGTGAACTATGGGAATACTTTGATTACAGAGGAGATGAGGACCAGCCCACCGAAACTACTAAGCAAAATGTGACCAAAGCAGTGCAGCGCAAGGGAGATTTAGTTCCAAAATGACATAAATGACACATTTTACACGTTAGATTTGCATTGTAACGTTGTAATTATTTGACCAATTTTTTATTATTTTTGAGTGACAAAGACATCAACATATATTCAGCATGACATTCATGTTAGTATTATAATATGATTACACAACCCAAAGTAATGTGAAATGCACTGATAACTTGACAGCAATATACAGTATTTAGACTACTTCACGTTTGTCTAAACTTGCTAGCAGTAGCCACTAGCCAGCCAGCAGGGTTGTCACGAGTTACCACAGCCACAAAGTCATAAACCCGGCCTATTTCTATAATTTATTTTCTTAAAAAGTGATTTTATACCTAACCTTAACCACACCGCTAACCTTATACCTAATCCTAACCTTAATTTAAGACAAAAAAGCTACTTTTATAAATCATAGATGAGCAAATTAACCCAGATATGTATTAAATTACATTTTAAAACAGTTTAGATGTAATTGTTTAAAAAAAGTATCTGATATGGTTTGGCATCTGGAAAATGTAAGGTATTCTTCTGTTATTTAATATGGTGTTTTATTTTTGCAATACATTTAATATAGAATAGAAGATATTCCATTTATTTTTATTTGTTCTACCAGTTATCAACATATTGTTAAATGTAAAAATAATAAAAATAAGCCCAGTGGTTATTCTGTGTCTTTAACGAATACATTGTTTTATTTTGCTGTGGTATCGTTTTGTTATCGAATATCATTTTGGTATTGAGTATCGTTTCGTTATTATGATACTAAACCTGGAATTGGTTTTGAAGTAAAACATCTGTTATCATAACAACACTACTAGTTTGTAAGATGTTAAATTATATTTATTCTGTTGATGCCATTGACGTAATGTATTGTACTTGTTCCAACAGCCATCAGTGCTCAGGCAACAGGTAACCTTGCAGTTAGAGCGTTGGGCCATTAACCGAAAGGTTGCTTGTTCGAATACCCAAGCCGTCTAGGTGAAAATCTGTCAATGTGCCCTTGAGCAAAGCACTTAACCTTATTTTGCTCCAGGGGCACTGTACTGCTATGGCTGACCCTGTAAAACTTTACATATCTGTTGTATGCGTTTTAATCACTGTATGAATTCTACACTGGGGACAAATCCTATTTGCCCTATGGGGATCAATAAAGTTTTTTAAATTAAATGAATTTAAGGTCAAAACATCTTATTTTCATACATCTCTAACGTACTGTGCACCTTGACCATTGTATGACAGAAGTAGAGAGCACCAGTTACTTACTGTCCAATACCTCCTATGACCTCACTATCTATCGTGCTCTGTGCTAAGCTGCAACAAATGTCCAAATCACCCACTACCACTCAACTCTGTCTCGATAAACCCTGTCTCTTTTTTTCTTTCTTAAGTCCCTTTCTTTATGTTTTTGTTATCAACACTTTTCTGCAACTCCCATCTCTCTGAGTGTGAAAGAATGTTTTTCCCGCTCCATTTTGCTCGGAGCTTGTCTGGCTTTCTTGTCTATGACTGAAAATGCCTCCGGGCTTAAGTTGCTCAAATGGCTTTTTTTCGCCTGTGTACTTCTTGCCTTATCATTTATTTATTGCTTTTGCTGTCCCATACACTTTCTCTCAAAGATAAACTTGTGCACTCTTTTGTAGCCTCTACTGGAAATAATGTTTAAATGAAATCAAGAAAATATCAATTTTTATTCAAACAAATTGAATTGCTTTTACTTTACTACGGCCACTGGAGACCATGACAGGAGAAGCATAGAGAACAAACTTAAATTAAAGAGGTTATGCAAACATTTAGGCTTTGATGCTCTTGAGCCAAAAAGGGTCCCTTAAATGGACAGATACAGTGCATTCGGAAAGTTTTCAGACCCCTTCCCTTTTTCCACATTTTGTTACGTTATAGCCTTATTCTAAAATGGATTACATAAAACAAATCATTGTCAATCTAAACACAATACCCCATAACGACAAAACAAAAACAGGTTTCTAGACATTTTTACAAATGTATTAATGTAAACTGAGATATATTATTTACATAAGTATTCAGACCCTTTGCTATGAGACATGAAATTGATCTCAGGTGCATACTGTTTCCATTGATCGTCCTTGAGATGTTTCTAAAACTTGATTGGAATCCACCTGTGGTAAAATCAATTGATTGGACATGATTTGGAAAGGCACACACCTGTCTATATAAGGTCCCACAGATGACAGTGCATGTCAGAGAAAAAAAACAAGCCATCAGTTTGAAGGAATTGTCTGTAGCGCTCTGAGACAGGATTGTGTTGAGGCACAGATCTGGGAAAGGGTACCAAAAAATTTCTGCAGCATTGAAAGTCACCAAGAACACATTGGCCTCCATCATTCTTAAATGAAAGAAGTTTGAAACCACCAAGACTCTTCCTAGAGCTGGCCTCCCAGCCAAACTGTGCAATCAGGGGAGAAGGGCCTTGGTCAGGGAGGTGACCAAGAACCCGATGGTCACTCTGACAGAGCTCCAGAGTTCCTCTGTGGAGATGGGAGGACCTTCCAGAAGGACAACCAGCACTCTGCAGCACTCCATCAATCAGGCCTTTATGGTAGAGTGGCCAGATGGAAGGCACTCCTCAGTAAAAGGCACATGACAGACCGCTTAGAGATTTCTAAAAGCCACCTAAAGGACTCTCAGACCATGACAAACAAGATTCTTTGGTCTGATGAAACCAAGATTGAACTCTTTGGTCTGATTGCCAAGCGTCATGTCAGGATGAAACCTGGCACCATCCCTACGGTGATAAATGGTGGTGGCAGCATCATGCTGTGGGGATGTTTTTCAGCGGTAGGGACTGGGAGACTAGTCAGGTTTGAGGGAAAGATTTACGGAACAAAGTACAGAGAGATCCTTCATAAAAACATCTCCAGAGCCCTCAGGAACTCAGACTGGGGCGAAGGTTCACCTTCCAACAGGACAACGACCCTAAGCACACAGCCAAGATAACGCATGAGTGGCTTCGGGACAAGCCTCTGAATGTTCTTGAGTGGCCCAGCCAGAGCCCAGACTTGAACCCGATTGAACATCTCTGGAGAGATCTGAAAATAGCTGTGCAGTGACGCTCCCCATCCAACCTGACAGAGCTTTAGAGGATATGCAGAGAAGAATGGGAGAAACTCCCCAAATACAGGTGTGCCAAGCTTGTAGCGTCATACCCAAGAAGACTCAAGGCTGTAATCGCTGCCAAAGGTGAGTCAACAAAGAACTGAGTAAAGGATCTGAATACTTACGTAAATGTGTTATTTTTTTTACATTGGCAAAAATGTCTAAAAACCTGTTTTTGCTTTGTCATTTTGGGGTTTGTGTGAAGATTGATGAGGGAAAAAATGATATAATCAATTTTTGAATTTGGCTACATAACGTAACAAAATGTGGAAAAAGTCAAGGGCTTGCCGAATACACTGTATTCTGCCCAGAATTTACCTCATTTGACTAAAAGGGATACAACTCCCAACGCCCATGAGCAAAAGCATATTGTTAGCCCGAAAACTAAGTATTGTGTGGTTCCATGAGTTTAGTAACTTAACTTCCATACATCCTTTAACAGAGCAAAAAGCTCAGGCTTAGGGAAAATCTCTCACCTTGGGTTTATTCAAACATACTTTTCCCCTACAGCCGTCCAAACCATTATACCACCATGCCAACATATTGAGACAGATACACTCTCACATATTTCAAAGGTGCAATAAACAACGTAGGTTAAGATGGTGAATGCCTTGGACAGTTTTGACCTTAGGATGCTCTGTTCGATGCAAGATTGAAAAAGTGAACTCACGCATTGGAGACAGAGATACAAGATACAGGATACAGATACAGTAACGAAAATACTCCAGAGAAAATGATCGAGAATATAAACCTAAATGATTGCCGACTCCACACTATTGTATAATATTGTATCTATCCAATGTAATGCACTGTTGAGGCCCTTCGGTTTACTACGAGCTAAAAGGAATAAGTAAGTAAGTCCAATTTTAATGTTTTCTTTGCTTCTTAGAAACTATGCAGTTCAATAGAACTAAAATATGTATTCTTATGCAGCAGTATTAAGTTGAGTGTTATAGCTGCACAGGATATGCCTGCAATTTGACAGTAACAAGCTCCAACTGACTACAGCCTAGGAACTCCTGATTTAGCCTTAATATTTGTTCCCTACTTGGTGACATGTGGATGTCTTGGACCGAAAATAGCCACTAATTGCGAATCACCAATATGCCACATGCCACAACCATCAGGCAGTGACTAACATAGATTTCAAACAATTAAGATCCAAAAGAGAGAAAAGGTCAGTGAAATACAATGCTGCATCATTACATGCACTGTATGTCACAGTGAAACAAACAATACAATTGAAGATGGAATCTGCATTAGGGGAAACAGCGCCACTGTCCGACCCAGCATCTTCGTTATTGCACCGAGCAGTGTGGGTATTCTGCTGTTCTATCGCGTGTGCAATGATGTCAGAGAAAAAAAACGATGTTAATTGTTTGCTGTAACTTCTTTGTTGTTGTAATATCCCAAATGAATGTGGCCGTTTCACCATTAAGGATTCCAGGTTTAAGGTCAATTGACAGCATTCAGTTGCAAGCCTAATTCCAATTACTTACGTTGGTGAGTATCTTCCTTGTATCCAGGTTTTGTAGGAAAACTTCCTTGGCTCGTCTCATCTTTTGTGCTGGGAGGGAGCAGCTGACATTCTGAAAGGCCTCCTTGTCAGACACGCTGGTGAATTCCACATATCTATCAAGAGTTGTTCCATTGCAGAGGGTGGTTCTCAGGTCGTCTTGCCTTGAAATGCCCATCATCTGGTTAAAGGATATGATGAGTGTCAGAAGTGAAAGAAACCTATCTGATTCAGTTATCTACTTTAATTTTGTACTTTGCACATATGCAGATGAGCAGACACAGACACAGACAACACACACACACTACCCCCCGGCCCACACACACATTAGACAGTGAGTGGAGGAGGTGGTGATCTCCTAATCATTGTGCATTCTATCTGAACACCCTTGTCAGTGAATTGTGTACTGCCTGGCACACGTAATTGTCTTCTTCCACGTCATCTGATATCAGTTGGAACAGCGTATCAATTGGGAACATCTGAATGGGTCGCTGATAGATCACACTTACAGTTTAGCTTTATTTCACCCAAACACAAAGACAAAGGTCTCAACCAGGTAGAGCAGTGATCCTCAATCAACTACTGGGGGACCGCCAAGTATTCACACTTGGGAACCCCTAAGGCTAACACACCTGATTTTACTAATCAGGGGCTTGGGGATTAGTAAAATTAGTTGAACCAGGTGTGTTAGTGCTGGGCTTGAACAAAGATGAAAATGATGTCCTTGCAATACATTCAGTGATATGTTCAATCATTTTGGGAGGTAGGTAGTAGCCTAGAGGTTGGAGAGGTCCCTGGTTTGAATCAACAGCTGAGTACTAAAAGAAGTGCAGGACTGCTCGTCTCTTATCCCAACTACAATCTCCAACCATTTTGCTCTTGAACAAGACATTTGGCACTAGCGCCACTGCACCCTGGCTGAAAAGTCTGTGTTCGTGTGTTGTGTGGGCGAGGTGTTTAAGAGAAAAGCAGACAAATAAAGTCGTGTTGTGGTTGTTAAGAGTGCAATGTTGTTTCCGGACCTTTCTGCACATCTTTTGCATGCAGTACTGTGACGTGAAAGAAATGTGTGCGTGGCGTTATGCCGACTCACCTCATTCCGTTGAATATTTGAGTTCATCAGACTGTTGACTACTGTCAATGGCATGGACAAGTTCTTCTTCAGATATGCGGTGAACATTTCATTGTCATTTAGGATACTTCTCAGAGGAATGGGCTGACCTTAAACAGGAAGGGAGAGAAGAGAACAAGTTGTGCTTTTGCGTTAGAATGGATCTGGGGTGAAACCTATTTTTGAGGGAGCTGTATCATTTTTTGGGGAAGACGGAATGTAATATACTCCCTAAAAGTGTCCAACATCAAAGATTGGGAGATATTTCTGAAAGAGATCATGTTCCTTTCTCATGATGTTGTTGACAGCATTAGGTGTAGCATTTTCCAGAGTGCTTTGCTTTGATTCGTTTTTTTGTTTCCTCATCACTTTTGAGGGCATTGGGTCATAAACTACTGATGAATCAGAATTTAAATTGTATTGTATTCTCCAAGTGAATGTTGCAATAAAATGTGGATAAGAGCGAGGGAGGGTCGAACAGTGGAATTGTTTTAGTGAGAGCTCGCACATCGTTGCTGAACGTGTATCAGTCAGTTAAGTAGCCATTTTGTGCTGATGATAATAATAAATGACATTTCTATTGCACATTTCATAACAATCTCAAAGTGCTTCAAAAGCAAAACAGTACAAGCAGTACATCATCATGAGTAGCCTACCTATAGTTAGGTCAACCAAAACATCATCATGAGTAGCCTAGCTTTAGTAAGGTCAACCAATAGAGGCCAAGTCTTTGAGTGCATACATCCTCCAAAGATGGAGAGGGACAGTTCAGAGGAAGGGGGTCAGGGAGATGGTTGATAAATATGGAGTCTGGTGACGATCATGTAGAGGGCTACTCTGGGAGCCAGCCTGAGTCGTGTAGCTACTGGACTTCTCCTCCTCCAGAATGTATGGTACCCACTTGGGTGATGCCTCAGCAGCTCTGGGAGCCAGAAAGCTCACCACACACAGTTCAGAGTAGGAGCCAGCTGTCCTCATTACGAGACCAAGCTTCAAACGACTCTTCAATTTATGTTTTCAAAAGACCAGGAACCAGAAGCCAGGTGATACAAACAAGCTGGTAGAGTGTCCAGATGCATCATTCAAACAAAAACAATTATCCAGCTAGCTATATATTCCCACTGATAGTCATGATCGCAGCGACAAAATCAAAACCAATGGACTGTGAATGCTAACCTCCCCGCTTTGAATGAGAATGTAAGGGTACAGCTCACAAGCTAAATACATCCCAGTACTGGTTTCCTGTACAATGGTTAGCTACTAGGCTACATGGTTCGGTTAAGTATTCTAGAGTAAATAAATAGAACATAACGAAATCTGTTATGGTACTAATTTCATGAGTATCAATATTGGTGGATATGCTAAGGACGTCTTAACTTAAACCACAGGTAGAGCTACTCTTACTATCAATATACTCGTAATAATACTGTACTCTTACTAATAATATCATCTTACTAACACTATGACCTTACTAATACAATACTATTACTAATACTATACTATCACTATCACTATACTCTTACTACCATCATACTCTTACTATCATGACACTCTTACTATCACTACACTATTACTATAACGACACGCTTACTAGCACTGCACTCTTACTATCAAAATACTCTTGCAATCACTATAATCGTACTAATAATACACGGTTACTAATACTACACTCTTACTATCACTATACTCTTACTAACACTACACTATTACCAATACTACGCTCGTGCTCTCGCTATACTCTTACCAGTGCTATACTATTACCAGCACTATACTCTTACTGATACCCCTACTAATACTATACTATTACTGTCACTATACTCTTACTAGTACTATAATCTTACTAATACTATACTCATCATATCACTATACTATTGCTGTCGCTATACTCCTGCTATCACTATAGTCTTAACGTCACTATACTCGTACTAATACTATACTCGTGTCAATAATGTGCTCTTACTAATGCTATACTCTTACTAATACTATACTATTAATATCACTATAATCTTAATATCACTACACTCTTACTAATACTATACTCTTACCAATACTTTACTCTTACCAATACTATACTCCTACTAGCAATATATGTGTATCAATACTATGCACATACTAGTACTATACTCTTAATAATGCTATACGTATACTAACATTATATACATACTAATACTATACTCATACTACCACTATACTCTTGCCAATACTATACTTGTGCTGTCACTATACTCATACTAATGCTATGCACTTGCTAATACTATAACCATACTACCACTCTACCCTTGCTAATACTATACTCATACTACCACTATGCTCTTATAAATACTATACTCTTGCCAATAGTATACCTCTGTCATTATCATTGTAACACCACCAATCAGGTAGGACAACATTACGCTAACATGTCAAAACCAAAAACATGCTCTCGCCTCCGATTGAACTTGGTTTGCCGGACGAGATTGGAGTCCCCACCCTAACACATTTAATCATCTCCGGTGAGAAGCACAATACAGTCACCTTTGCCATCCCTATCCCTTTGATATCCCTCTGCTTCTTGCTTGCGTTAATGACCTTTCGCCATCTCGCCTCAGACAGCGTATCCCATTAATTAAGCTGTGGCATAGATCTATGATGGATTTAATCTTGTATATTACAAGCCCGTGACCCCAAAATGCAAATGTGGTTTTCAGTGTGGTGTTTGTGCGAGGCTCAACAATGGCCAAGCCCCTTTTGCCTATTTGCAAATTAGGTGCCTTATGAAAATCTGAATATCCTCAGGCTAAATGAGCCAAATGCAAAGTAACAACTTATAAAGATAAACGATCTGCCACTCCACACAGAAAATTGGATCATAAATAATCAGTTGTCATTGTTTTTCAAGGGATGTTGAAGAATAACAAATTGTGAATGGGCTACTCTCGTTGATAGAGGACCTTGGTCAAATCCATGGCGAAGTGATTGTCAGTCTGGTAAAGTATTATACTGTTCCAATTACTACTGAACCAGTAATTGGACAAGCTGTAAAAGCTTTATTATTCATGAGATTTTCAGGGTTTGGTTTAAGACTTAGTTTTGAACAGTGGGTACTGGATCAGTTGAGTTTGTGTGCCAAAGTAGATCACCACTCCAAGGGGCTCATGATTTTCCAGGGTCCTAAAAACAGTTTGAACAATTTGAGTTGAAATGTTGAAATACTGTACCGTTTGCAGGGTTAGATGTCTGTATAATCAAGGCCCAATGGTCCACATCCTCTGAAAGCCTCTGGAATTTGGTTAGGATGGATCTGTTTGCCAGAAGTGACTGCAGCTCGATCAACATCCCAGCAATTCTGGTTAGACAGAGGAAGGTTGAAAAAAGTAATATTATTCAAGAAAAATCTTGAACAATGCATGGCTAAATAAAAGATAGCTTTAACATTTTTCACATATGTTATAACTCACATTCTAAAACAATATCAATGGCCAACAGCATCACAACCTACCATTATCAAGGTGAAATAATGCAAGTCAAACTAGGATATATTGAAGTACATTTGGAAATTGTCACTGTATGGAAATTGGTTGAAATGGTTGCCCTTCTACATACATGGAATTGTTGAAGTTGTTGACTTGTCCTGGTTCTTCTCCTGGCGTGGGATGGTTTACACAGGGGTTGCCTATGTTACACATCATGCCTTGAAGCCAAGGCAGCACCCCGGAGGACGGCATGGCTTTATTTGGATAATGACCTGGAACCAGAAAAATAAGCTATCCTATCATTTCCTTTCATACATGACCACCAAAAAGTCCTCATCCTCCACTTTTCTTCAAAGATACATACTGCAGTCAGAGATAGAAGAGGAAGTGAGACCTCCCGCTCCCTAATTGTTTTTGTTTCAATGGAAGTCATGGAACAAAGTAGACCAGACCCAGCTGCTATTGCATTGGTGTCTATGGGAGAGTTAGACCGGACCTGGACATTTTTTTCAATGGTAAACGGCCATCTTAATTTATCCACCCTATTTGCTACAATGTCCTCAGATGCTGGCTTCCATTGAGTGAATTGATTGGTGTGTGTCTGTGTGTTCTGTCTCAGCCATCTTAATATGGTCAGCTGATGACCACCTGACCAATCAGCTGTCTCGGCAGTCATCTTGCATAGGCACTTGGCCACATTGATAGTTGAATTTGACATTTCATTGGAGAACTCACAACCAGTTCGGTATGCATTTTAGGACATCCCTGCTCACCATGCTAAATGTCCCTACTTACAGTTCATTTGGAAAGTATTCAGACCCCTTCACATTTTGATTCGTTACAGCCTTATTCTAAAATGGATTCAATAGTTTTTCTCCTCATCAATCTACACACAATACCCCATAATCAAATGTTTGCACATTTCGAAAAACAGAAATATCACATTTACATAAGTATTCAGACCCTTTACTCAGTACTTTGTTGAAGCACCTTTGGCAACGATTACAGCCTTGAGTCTTCTTTGGGTACAAGCTTGGCACACCTGTATCTGGGGAGTTTCTCCCATTCTTCTCTGAAGCTCCTCTCAAGCTCTGTCAGGTTGGATGGGGGTGTTGCTGCACAGCTATTTTCAGGTCTTAGGGTTGTTGTCTTGTTGGAAGGTGAACCTTCTCCCCAGTCTGAGGTCCTGAGCACTCTGGAGCAGGTTTTCGTCAAGGATCTCTATACTTTGCTCCGTTCATCTTTCCCTCGACCCTGACTAGTCTCCCAGTCCCTGCCGCTGAAAAACATCCCCACATCATGATGCTGCCACCCCCATGCTTCACCGTAGGGATGGTGACAGGTTTCCTCCAGACGTGGCGCTTGATATTCAGGCCAAAGAGTTCAATCTTGGTTTCATCAGCCCGGAGAATCTTGTTTCTCATGGTCTGAGAGTCCTTTAGGTTGCTTTTAGCAAACTCCAAGCTGGCTGTCATGTGCCTTTTACTGAGAAGTGGCTTACGTCTAGCCACTCTACCATAAAGGCCTGATTGGTGGAGTGCTGCAGAGACGGTTGTCCTTCTGGAAGGTCCTCCCATCTCCACAGAGGAACTCTGGAGCTCTGTCAGAGTGACCATCGAGTTCTTGGTCGCCTCCCTGACCAAGGCCCTTTTCCCCCGATTGCACAGTTTGGCTGGGAGGCCAGCTCTAGGAAGAGCCTTGTTGGTTCCAAACTTCTTCCATTTAGAAATTATGGAAGCCAATGCGTTCTTGGGGACATTCCATTCTGCATAAATGCTTTGGTACCCTTCCCCAGATATGTGCTTCGACACAATCCTGTCTCAGAGCTCTACGGACAATTCCTTCGACCTCATGGCTTGTTTTTTTCTCTGACATGCACTGTCAACTGTGGGACCTTATATAGACAGGCGTGTGCCTTTTTAAATAATGTCCAATCAATTGAATTTACCAGAGGTGGGCTCCAATCAAGTTGTAGAAACAGGATGCACCTGAGCTCAATTTCAAGTCTCATAGCAAAGGGTCTGAATACTTATGTAAATAAGGTATTTCTGTATATTTATTTGTATAAATTAGCAAACATTTATAAACACCTGTTTTTGCTTTGTCATTATGGGATATGCTGTGTAGATTTTTTTTTACCTATGTTTAACTAGGCAAGTCAGTTAAAAACAAATTCTTATTTTCAATGACGGCCTTGGAACAGTGGGTTAACTGCCTTGTTCAGGGGCAGAACGACAGATTTGTACCTTGTCAGCTCGGGGATTCGAACGTGCAACCTTTCGGTTATTAGTCCAATGCTCTAACAACTAAGCTACGCTGCCGATTGATGAGGAAACATTTGTATTTAATCAATTTTAGAATAAGGCTGTAACGTAACGGAATGCGGAAAAAGTCTGAATACTTTCCGAATGCACTGTATATATCTAGGGAGTTGGGGTGTCCTAAAATGTACATCATACTAATGAGAGTTTGTAAGGGGATTGATACTGAACAGTGTGTGTCACAGTGGATGGTAGGACATTTGCTGGGCCACGGTGACACTGCTACTTTTTTCAGATGACAAAGTTACAGAAGAAGATGCAGAAAGGAAGTGACAAGCTTACATTTCATGATTACAAATGTTGTGATTGGAGGGCATTGGATGACATTTTTGGGGGACTATGTCACAGTGAATTATTTCACATTTTGGCATACAAAGGGAGCTAGTATGTCACCCTTTATGCACCCTTTATAGCAGGTGTATTCAAGTACTATTTGAGAAGGTCCAGTCACACAAATTTCCTAGGTAGCAAAGGTTCGAATGGATATCATCATTTTTCAGCGTATTAACAAACCTCCACCTTACAACCCATGTGACCCCAAACAGTTCACACCCTTCTTGTTGGCGGAGAGAACATTTAGCAGTTTTAATGCTAATTTCCTGAAATTCTACACATTTTGCCATGTGTGTTCATATGATAGCAGGGGTTGAATTAAATCGGGACCCTCGGTCCGTATTGACCACGTTCTGGGTCCAGATCCGGCCCACGGGCCACATGTTGAATTTGGGGGCTTTAGAGTATAATGATTTGTGAGTTTATAGACAATTTTCAAAGCATATATATATTTTGGAAATACATTATAAACTCAGCAAAAAAATAAATGTCCCTTTTTCAGGACCCTGTCTTTCAAAGATAATTCGTAAAAATGCAAATAACTTCACAGATCTTCATTGTAAAGGGTTTACACACTGTTTCCCATGCTTGTTCAATGAACCATTAACAATTAATGAACATGCACCTGTGGAACGGTTGTTAAGACACTAACAGCTTACAGACGGTAGGCAATTAAGGTCACAGTTATGAAAACTTAGGACACTAAAGAGGCCTTTCTACTGACTCTGAAAAACACCAATAGAAAGATGCCCAGGGTCCCTGCTCATCTGCGTGAACGTGCCTTAGGAATGCTGCAAGGAGGCATGAGGACTGCAGATGTGGCCAGGGCAATAAATTGCAATGTCCGTACTGTGAAACGCCTAAGACAGCACTACAGGGAGACAGGACGTACAGCTGATCGTCCTCTCAGTGGCAGACCACATGTAACAACACCTGCACAGGATCGGTACATCCGAACGTCACACCTGCAGGACAGGTACAGGATGGAAACAAGGGGAAGACATCCTCCTCCCTCATGTGGTACCCTTCATGCAGGCTCATACTGACATGACCCTCTAGCATGACAACGCCACCAGCCATACTGCTTGTTCTGTGCGTGATTTCCTGCAAGACAGGAATGTCAGTGTTCTGCCATGGCTAGCGAAGAGCCCGGATCTCAATCCCATTGAGCACGTCTGGGACCTGTTGGATCGGAGGGTAAGGGCTAGGGCCATTCCCCCCAGAAATGTCTGGGAACTTGCAGGTGCCTTGGTGGAACAGTGGGGTAACATCTCACAGCAAGAAGTGGCAAATCAGGTGCAGTCCATGAGTCGGAGATGCACTGCAGTACTTAATGCAGCTGTTGGCCACACCAGATACTGACTGTTACTTTTGATTTTTACCCCCCCTTTGTTCAGGGACACATTATTCCATTTATGTTAGTCTCATGTCTGTGGAGCTTGATCAGTTTATGTCTCAGTTGTTGAATCTTGTTCATACAGATATTTACACGTTTGCTGAAAATAAACGCAGTTGACAGTGAGAGGACGTTTCTTTTTTTGCTGAGTCTACATGCTTTATAAAGACTCTATAAGTTGTCATTTGCTTAAAGTGGGACTGTTCTACTTACATCCGCCCTGATAAATGGGTTGATTGGTTGATCTCACCCTGACGAGGATTAAGAACAGGAAGAGAGGCCACAACAACTCCACCACCAGACGCACCTGCATTGAAGTTAAAGAAGAGAGATGGCCTCATGTTACATCATATCATTTTATATCATATTGAAGTATATTACCTTGTGAATCCCATTCTAGTCATTGCTAATGCCTGTGTTATTGCCCTAAAAGGAAGGGGTCAATTCAGACACTTTTCTGAAAGATATAGTCAGTGTTATTGAAGAGGAGTTAGGGTCACCTTGTTTGTCATTGCAATAAAATACCCTGTATATTGAAATTGGCATGCCAAGTGCATAGACTTCTACAACAAATTACATATAATCTAATATGAATGACATGTCATACATTTTATGTTATGACCAGTGGAGGCTGCTGAGCGGATGTGTTTGATGTATTTGATACCATTCCGCTGATTCCGCTCCAGTCATTACCACAAGCCCGTCCTCCCCTATTAAGGTGCCGCCATCCTCCTGTGGTTATGACACTTACTGTCCACAATATTTAAAGATGATTAAGGGGCATTTGAAACAAATACTATAGCCATCCATCTATGATTACGAAACACGCATCTCTGAAATAATAGAACTCAAAGTACAGTGACAAATCACAGAGTCGAGGTTTCAGTAAATTGCAGCACCTCTGCAAAATCACCTGTTAAGTACGAATGTGCTTTTTAAATCATTAGGTATGGTTCAGTGAAGTTAATGAGGGTTCACTGGAGCGTGAGTGTGCGTGTGTGTGCATGCGTATAGGCGCCTGTGTGTGTATGCGTATAGGCGTGTGTGTGTGTGTGTGAGCGTGCGTGCGAGCGTGCGTATTGGTGTGTGTGTGTGTGTTTGTGTGTGTGTGTGTGTGTGTGTGTGTTTGTGTGTGTGTGTGTGTGTGTGTGTGTGTGTCAAAGCATAGTCATTGCGGTGGGGTCGGCTTCTACATCACTATAGCTTTGAGCTTTTACCGAGGATGAGACTGCAAGCTCCACTGACTCCTCTACTTCTTCGCCTGGCCAAAGCTTACTCACATCGTCTTCTCATACACTGGCTGCATCCCAAAATGTGCAATTTAACGGCACCATATTCCCTATTTAGTGCTTCCCCATAAGGCTCTGGTCAAAAGTAGTGCACTACTGAGGGAATTGGGTATAATTTGGGACGCAGTCACACAGTCTATCCTGCTATAAATGGAATTTAAACCTGAGTGTCTGGACCCCTGGGTCCCTTCTCTTCGTTAATGTGTCCAGTTCACCACCCTCCTGCATCTCTCCCTACCACATCAAAGATATCAGCCTTTTATTCCAAATAACCCCGGGGAATGAAAAGGGGAGAAAAAACAAGTCACACAATGGAGGCTTGATGTGTTCCCTTTGAGTTTTTCTCTTACTCTATCTCTTCATTTGCCCTTTGTAGAGATGGCTAGTGACACTGTGAGCACAATCTCACCGTGGCATGGGAGATTGGAGCCTTTTGAAACCCTCCTAGCTAATCAGAAGTTCAACGGGACTCTTGCCCTATGTATGCTATCTCATTCTAATGCCTATAGACTAGCCACCGATTATGCAAGCTAGCTAATGTTGAACCAACACCTACATGCAGCCTGGCTATATGTATACCATATCAACCTGAGTAGCCAAGAGACAAGGTAGGAGTGCAAATCAGAGCAACTGTCAAAGTGCTCTCACAGTGTGAGCTGTCTACAGGCTTCGCAAAGAGCCAACTAGGGAGGAAGGTATTACAACGCTACATCCGGCCTCAACTTTCCACCTCACCCCCTCATCTAGGCTTTTGTGTGTCCCTCAGCGTTTTCCCTCTCTCTCCCTCCACCTCCGCCGATCTCTTCCGCCGGCGTGTTCATCTCCCCCATCCTCTGCTGTGGAATAACCTGGCTGCTGAGAGGAATCAAAGCCAGCGCTAGCCTCAATTGTGCTGCGGCTCTCACTAGAGTCCATGGCCTTAAAAATCACCATTGCTGTTCTACTGACTGGATGTCTGTTGTTGTCCATCCTTTTCAAATATGAATGACTTATTGTGTCTCTATGGCATGTGATTATCATTTCTTGTTGCTAAAATATATGCATACATACAAACTCTTTTAGGTTTCTGAATTCAGCCCAACGGCGTTGTGAGATGGTACTCGGCCAATACAGTAGTTGTTATTTTGGTGTTTTATTTGTTGTTACTGAGTGTTGTAGCTTCTCCGATGCTGTGACATGGACTTACAGTCCATAGATTTAAAGAGAACTTAAATGAGCCACACCAATTGAATATGGTTGCTACAGTACATAATATTTATCTTTTGCTCAACAATGTAATACGGTATGTAACCGAAGTCAAAGCTGAATATCAATAGGAAACCACAATTTATTGAGGGATGTCTTAGGTAATTTCACATCTCTTCCATTTTCCTCAGCTTTACATGTGTCAGGGAAATTGTGGTACCACTACGAATGTGAATTATCATAATGTATTCCACAGTATCAGAGGAAAGACAAAAGGATCAAATACAATTTATTTGTCACATGTACCGAATACAACTGGTGTAGACTTTATCGTGAAATGCTTGCTTACGAGCCCTTCCTAACAATGCAGAGTTTAAAAAATAAAATAGTAACACAGAGGAATAAAATAAAATACACAAGAATGGAGCTATATAGAGGGAATACCAGTACCAGATCAATGTGGAGCTATATACAGGGAATACCAGTACCAGATCAATATGGAGCTATATACAGGGAATACCAGTACCAGATCAATGTGGAGCTATATACAGGGAATACCAGTACCAGATCAATGTGGAGCTATATACAGGGAATACCAGTACCAGATCAATGTGGAGCTATATACAGGGAGTACCAGTACCAGATCAATATGGAGCTATATACAGGGAATACCAGTACCAGATCAATATGGAGCTATATACAGGGAATACCAGTACCAGATCAATATGGTGCTATATGCTATATACAGGGAATACCAGTACCAGATCAATATGGAGCTATATACAGGGAATACCAGTACCAGATCAATGTGGAGCTATATACAGGGAATACCAGTACCAGATCAATATGGAGCTATATACAGGGAATACCAGTACCAGATCAATATGGAGCTATATACAGGGAATACCAGTACCAGATCAATATGGAGCTATATACAGGGAATACCAGTACCAGATCAATATGGAGCTATATACAGGGAATACCAGTACCAGATCAATATGGAGCTATATACAGGGAATACCAGTACCAGATCAATATGGAGCTATATACAGGGAGTACCAGTACCAGATCAATGTGGAGCTATATACAGGGAATACCAGTACCAGATCAATGTGGAGCTATATACAGGGAATACCAGTACCAGATCAATGTGGAGCTATATACAGGGAGAACCAGTACCAGATCAATGTGGAGCTATATACAGGGAGTACCAGTACCAGATCAATGTGGAGCTATATACAGGGAATACCAGTACCAGATCAATGTGGAGCTATATACAGGGAGTACCAGATCAATGTGCAGAGGTATTAGATATTTGAGGTAGATATGTACAAGGCAGGGTAAAGTGACTAGGCATCAGGATAGATAGTAATAAGAGGAAAATAAAGAAAAGAGTAGCAGCAGCAAATGATGAGTGCAAAAGTGTGTGCGTATGTGCGTATGCAGTGTGATTGTGTGTGGGGTTTTGTGTGGGACTGACAATATAGTACGCCCCTTACAAAAGAAAAAAACAACAGCCATGGATGACGGAACAACTTAAAGCGGCCATCAAGAAAAGGCAACAAATATTTGACAGATGAGGGAAAACTGAGAAATTGAAAAAAGCGAGAAACCCTGTTCAAAAGCTCATCCGAGGGGCAAAGAAAAGAAAAACTACTACACAAATTAAATTCAAGCCCTCAAAAATAAGAACCCAAAAAAGTACGGGACTTCATCAACAAAGTGCTTTGTAGTTCAAAATCATCTGGAGAGACGTTACAGATTGACTGTGTGGAAAAATTACGATGTTACTGAGGTCTTGAACAAGTTCTTTGCTGAAGCATGACTAGGAAATACATCCTTCACTGTTTTTCCTCTTCCTATGCCTGTGGGGAAGGAGAACTATGCAACATTGGATAAATGAAACAAGGTCTTTCAAGAATCCGTCTAAAGAAAGCAAGTGGTCCAGATGGTATCTCCCTGGTTACTGAAGGAATTTTCAGTGGTCACTCACTCACTTACAATAGTTAACTCCTCCTCTCAACTGGGCTACGTTTCTACAGTGTGGAAGACCGTCAACATCTGCCCCATTCCTAAGGTCCCCAGCCCTGGATAGAAAAGTGATTGGAGACGAATCTCTCTGACATTTTGTCTGGGTGAAGTCCAGGAAATTCTCATTGCGAAGAAGCTCATACCATTTGCCCTTGAAGAATGCAAAAACCAGAATGCATACTTGCCTGAACACAGCACAACAAATGCGCTGATCAGAGCCACACACACGTGACTTACGGAGACAGACTCAAAGCAGCCGATAATGGTCTGGGTTCTGCTGGCGGACATGTCAAAGGTTTTTGATCATGTCAACCATGCTAAACTCCTCCAGCATCTGGCCAGTCTGGGTCTGTGTTTTACCTCTTCTTGCTTCACATGTCCGCTCAGAGAGTCATCTTTGAGGATACACTGGACACCTGCTACGCCGATGACATTGGGCTGTCCCGTTATTTAAGGCTAGTCAACATTGAAAATGACACCTCCACGGAAGAGGAGGAAAAGCAATGGAAAAGCAACTGGAGGATTGGACGGTAGAGAACCACATGATTCTTAATGGAAAGAAGTCTGTCAAACTAAGAATCTGCTTCTCCCAAAATCCTCCCCAAACAGCTCCACTAATAATAGATGGACAGGCTGTTCCAGTTGGAAAAGCACAAAATAACAAGGCTTCCAATAGGACAACCAACTCAGTGGGGAACAACATACTGACCAGACAGTGAAAGAGGCTTCACGTTATCTCCATTTCCTGACTGTGATGGCAAGAAACGGCCTTCCCGCTGATGATCTTGTGGACATCTACACCACTCTGATCCAACCATGCCTGGAGAATGCTCAGACCCGTCAGTCTATTCTTGTTCTGAGAAATGAAGGCTATTCCATGCGGGAAATTGCCAAGAAACTGAAGATCTCGTACAAAAACGACCGTGAAGCTTAAGGGCTATAGGGCCACAAACAAAGACAACTACCCACAACGAAAGGAGGGGAAAAGGGATACCTAAGTATGGTTCCCAATCAGAGACAACGATAGACAGCTGCCCCTGATTGAGAACCATACCCGGCCAAAACATAGAAACACAAAATCATAGAAAACAAAACATAGAATGCCCACCCCAAATCACACCCTGACCAAACAGAGACAAAAAAAAGTCTCTCTAAGGTCAGGGCGTGACAGATATTCCAATAAAAAAATCAGCTGCAATTGTCATTTACAACATTAACAATGTCTACACTGAATTTTTGATACATTTTAAGGGACAAAAAAATCTGCTTTCTTTCAAAAACAAGGACATTTCTAAGTGACCCCAAAATTTTGAACGGTAGTATACAGTTGAAGTCGGAAGTTTACATACACTTAGGTTGGAGTCATTAAAACTCATTTTTCAACCACTCCACAAAGTTCTTGTTAACATACTATAGTTTTGGCAAGTCAGTTAGGACACGTACTGTATGCATGACACAAGTCATTTTTCCAACAATTGTTTACGTACAGATTATTTCACTTATAATTCACTGTATCACAATTCCTGTGGGTCAGAAGTTTATATACACTAAGTTGATTGTGCCTTTAAATGGCTTGGAAAATTCCAGAAAATTATGTCATGGCTTTAGAAGCTTCTGATAAGCTATTTGACATCATTTGAGTACATTTTGGGTGTCCCTGTGGATGTATTTCAAGGCCTGCCTTCAAACTCAGTGCCTCTTTGCTTGACATTATGGGAAAATCAAAAGAAATCAGCCAAGACCTCAGAAAAAAATTGTAGAACTCCACAGGTCTGGTTCATCCTTGGGTGCACTTTCCCCAAGCATACTTCCAAAGTTATGGCAAAATGGCTTAAGGACAACAAAGTCAAGGTATTGGAGTGGCCATCACAAAGCCCTGACCTCAATCCTATAGAAAATTTGTGGGCAGAACTGAAGAAGCGTAGACGAGCAAGGAGGCTTACAAACCTGACTCAGTCACACCAGCTCTGTCAGGAGGAATGGGCTAAAATTCACCCAACTTATTGTGGGAAGCTTGTGGAAAGCTACCCGAAACGTTTAACCCAAGTTAAACAATTTAAAGACAATGCGACCAAATACTAATTGAGTATGTAAAGTTCTGACCCACTGGGAATGTGGTGAAACAAATAAAAGCTGAAATAAATCATTCTCTCCACTGTTATTCTGACATTCCACATTCTTACATCAAAGTAGTGCTCCTAACTGACCTAAGATAGGGAAATTTTACTAGGATTAAATGTCAGGAATTGTGAAAAACTGGGTTCAAATGTATTTGGCTAAGGTGTATGTAAACTTCCAACTTCAACTGTATATAGTCTAGTGAGTGCTTCAAGAGAGTCAGGGCATATAGTTTGGGTATTTGGGAATTCGGATGACTGACGTGCCCAACGTAAACTGTCGGTTACTCAGGCCCAGAAGCTAGGATATGCATATAATTGGTAGCATGGGATAGAAAACACTCTGAACTGTTAAAATAATGTCTGTGAGTATAACAGAACTGATATGGCAGGCAAAAACCCGAGGAAAATCCATCCAGAAATTTTTGTTTTGAGGTGACTGCCATTTCGAATGCTTGTTTAGGGGAATACCTCCCAGATTGCAGTTCCTATGGCTTCCACTAGATGTCAGCAGTCTTTAGAAAGGGCTTCAGGCTTGTTTTTTGAAATATGAGCTAGAATTTGTTTTTTTCTTAGTGGCTCTCATTTGGACTGTAGTCTTGCGTGGATGAGGGCGCGTTATTTATCTCCGTCTTAAATTTGATCGTCTATTTACATATTAGGGTACCTGAGGATTGATTAGAAACGTTGTTTGACTTGTTTGGACGAAGTTTATTGGTAACTTTTGGGATTCCTTTGTATGCATGTTGAACTAGTGGAACGGGTGGATTACTGAATCAAAAGCAGCAACTAAACTGATATTTTTGGGATATAAAGAACAAAACGACCATTTGATGTATAGCCGGGACCCTTGGGATTGCAAACAGAAAAGATCTTCAAAGGTAAGTGATTTATTTTATCGCTATTTCTGACTTTTGTGACGCCTGTGCTGGTTTGGAAAATGTTTTTAATGCTTTTGTGTGTGGGACGCTGTCCTCAGATATGCTTTCGCCGTGAAGCCTTTTTGAAATCTGACAAAGCGGCTGGATTAACAAGAAGTTAAGCTTTTAAATTATGTAGGACACTTGTATGTTCATGAATGTTTAATATTACGATTTTGTCATTTGAATTTGGCGCGCTCCAGCTTCACCGGATGTTGTCGATTTTGATCCCTGTAACAGGATCCGTGCGCTAAGAAGTTGCTTGGCGATTCGAGCCAGCAACCTTTCGATTGCTGTCCCAACACTATAACCCTTATAGGCTACCTGCCGCTTTAAACTAGCTTATTTGTGCATAGATAACCTCTCACTATGAAGTTATGTGAAATACTGTACCATAAAATCAGTTTCATGCCTGTTATAAAATCTCCAAATGCTTGGTAAGAGATTGATTTAATTGGTCATTAACATCTAAAATGCCCTTTCTCCTTGTTAACTCCCATCCAGTTTCTGCTAGCCAATATCCCATTTGTTTCTTTCCCCTGACATATAATCTGTGCACAATATCTATGTTGTCTTCGACGACATTCCACTGAACAAGCCGCACACAGAGCCCTTCATGATTGCCATGAAATAACATCTTTGTCATCTTCTTAACACGATTAATAAGAGAATGCTTCAGCTACAAAACAAGATTTGTCAAGCCTCAAATTACATGTTGTCAGTATCGATTATAAAGTCAAAACTTTAATACAAAGCTGATTTAAAAACTTTCTATGTAGTCTTTTGTTCTCTGCTGGAATGAGGCCCACCCTACTGTGCTTTATCTACAGGGAGCCTGGTGTACTGGTGGATGGATTTTCTCAACTCCGTCACCATGGTAAAGTCAAAACAATCATGTGATTGACATTGACTGAAAAGAATAAGGGCCATACTGTATCTACACCAAACAATGAAACTGCCCTGGAGACAGTTTAGTTTCTATGACAACAAGCTCTGGTTATGGCAACATCTCTCTTGTTTAGTACCAGACCCATATATTTAGCTAGTAACATACAGAGACAGAATTGCCAGATGCGTCATAATAGCCCGGAAGTAAAGTCACACTGAGAGCCAAATTTGAAATGGAATACAATGAATACATTGAGTAGGGTGGAATTTTTTTTAAATAAAAGACGATTGAAATGTATTTTCAGAAGGGCTGTCGTCCCCATTTAACTAATACCTTAAATGTATACAGCTCATGGTAGTGGTGAGCTATTTTATAGTTATTTCATGGGTCCATAATTTTCCCATTTAGGTCTTATAGCAGCCGTATACTATTCGAAGCCCCGGTGTAAAGGGGAGGAATGGCAGAGCAGACCGTCATATGATGCTAAATATTTTAATGTGCAACTTTGAATTACAATTTAAGAGGACAATTGCTTCTCTAGCGAAAAAAAATCTCACATCTGTGCGTGAAGTTGTTATGCTATATATTGCATTGTTTCCTTTCCACAGATCACTGGTGCACAAGTTATAGGCCTACATTGTATCATTTCGCTTGAGCGTGAAAACCGCAACTACTTTCAAGTTTCGCACTGTATGTTTTGAAGATTTGTATAGGCGGCAGGTAGCCAAGTGGTTAAAGTGTTGGGCCAGTAACTGAAAGGTTGCTAGATCAAATCCCCTAGCTGACAAGGTAAAAATCTGCCATTCTGGCCCTGAACAAGGCAGTTGACCCATTGTTTCTAGGCTGTCATTGTAAATAAAACATGTGTTCTTAACTAACTTGCCTATTTAAATAAAAAAATGTCACTGGAGTAGCCTATAGGCCTACTATTTCATTTTTTCACTGCATCTAAACTGATTGGATCCTCCTCACCTACTGAACGAACGCCCTATACAGCGCAAAGCCCCCACATGATCTCCAGCCCAGACAACCCACTCTACCACTGCTCTGATCTCCCATCAGCTCAGAGAAATCAGCCAATTAAATGTTGCGCACATGCTTTGGGGGGAGTTTCATCCCCATATGGGCAGGTATTTGTCTGACTGTTCCTGTCGTTTGTTTCCTATGTTTTGTTCAGACCTATGTTATGTGTGAGAAGTGCTAAGATTTCCTCTTGTCGGACCAACATCAGAAACGGAATTGTTTCACAGTTGTTTCCACTTTTCTATCATATGACCGCCATGATTCAAATGCATTGATATAGTTTCATTCAATCGAAGTTGAATGCTGGTATTGTTTTCTCCTTCATGGCATGAGGAGTGATAGCACATATAATAAAGAGAACTTAGGCTATAAGACAACATTGATTGGACTCTTTCTCTCGTTGATATGTTTCACACCTTTCCAATAGAGTCAAATACACATTTGAGTTACACACACGGGGACTCAGAAAATTGTAAAGGCATAAGAATCTCAAACTACAGTGGTAAAATGATGCATACAGTGCCTTCGTAAAGTACTCAGACCCTTGACTTTTTCCAGATTTTGTTACATTACAGCCTTATTCTAAAATGGATTAAATAAATAAAGAATGCTCAACTATCTACACACATAATGACAAAGTGAAAACAGATTTTTTTTTTTTTGCAAATGTATTACAAATAAAAAATAGAAAAACCTTATTTACATAAGTATTCAGACCCTTTGCTATGAGATTGGAAATTGAAATTGAGTTTTATTGATGATCCTTGGAATGTTATTACAACTTGATTGGAGGCCACCTGTGGTAAATTCAATTGATTGGTCATGATTTGGAAAGGCACACACCTGTCTATATGAGGTCCCACAGTTGACAGTGCATGGCAGAGCAAAAACCAAGGTCAAACGAGTGTTGCTTTAGCAGTATGCTTAGGGTCATTGTCCTGCTGGAAGGTGAACGTCCGTCCCAGTCTCAAATCTCTGGAAGACTGAAACAGGTTTCCCTCAAGAATTTCCCAGTATTTAGCACCATCCATCATTCCTTCAATTCTGACCAGTTTCCCAGTCCCTGCCGATGAAAAACCTCTCCACAGCACGATGCTGACACCATCATGCTTCATTGTGGGGATGGTGTTCTCGGAGTGACGAGAGATGTTGGGTTTGCTCCAGACATAGCGTTTTCCGTCATGGCCAAAACGCTCAATTTTAGTCTCATTTTTTTTTTTTTTTTTTTTTTTTACCTTTATTTAACTAGGCAAGTCAGTTAAGAACAAATTCTTATTTTCAATGACGGCCTAGGAACAGTGGGTTAACTGCCTGTTCAGGGGCAGAACGACAGATTTGTACCTTGTCAGCTCGGGGATTTGAACTTGCAACCTTCCGGTTACTAGTCCAACGCTCTAACCACTAGGCTACGCTGCCGCCTTTCATATGTTTGGGGAGTCTCCCACATGCCTTTTGGCGAACACCAAACGTGTTTGCTTATTTTCTCTTTAAGCAATAGCTATTTGATTGTAATTTAGTATCCCTGACCTATTCTAGGCTATTCTTGTTTATTTCTGCAATAATTATGATTAAATTATTGTTTATGCCATAGGATGAACTGGACACTGTTATGAACATTGTGGAACAACCATTCTATTAGACCTGGTAGTAATGGACAGGATTTCTACCATGGAAAACCTTCCTTGTGTATAATTTACCAGAATGGTATCGTGCACCGGACTCTTTGCATCCAGTGGATCCTGACAGGCTCAAAGTAATTTTCCAAGAGGATGTCTGCCTTTGAATATCTGACATTCCTTTAGTCCGTGATCTACTGTATTTGACTTTTGTATGCTATTGATGGGGGGAAATGATCTAGAGCAGTGGCATAGTGCACCAGGGCGGTAAGACTCTACAAATATCTAAGACATTTGATTGGAGCACATCTGCTGTAAGTAGCCATGTGGTACTGTAGTGTACAGGCTGAGGCCTTCTTATCTAAAGCTCCAGCAATAAAATACAATGGCAAACCGAGGAATTACAAATTCCAAACAAACTGCACGTGTTACAGTCTATTTCTAGTCATTTAGATATGTTTTTATGATAACTGGATGAATGGCGGAGCTGTCTTTCAGCACCACAACATTTTGCCCACCATTTGTGGCGGAAATGACAAACAGTCTGTGGTCTACATGAAATGTTGGAGTATGTGTTTCATTTTACTAAACGACTTCTTATTTGTTTTTGTTGCTATTAAGCCCAAACAGGAATTTTTTCTTTATGGGGAACAGTAAACCATAACTTTCTAAGAAAGTTAGACCCAGGAATTGTTACCTGAGTACAGATACATCTATAACATGTCCATTACCCACACTCCACTGTTCAGCATAGAGCAAAACTCTGCCCTAAATTCTGCGTAAGTGCTGTAGTCACATGCCAACTCTAGGCGATAAGTACAAGTGTGAACAACTGACCGTCTTGAGAATTCAGTCATTCTGTGAACGATACCTTGATAGTCATGGATATAAATAAATTGGAACCTTTGCAATATCTGAGGAAGAGACCGAGCTCCATCTGGTCTCTCTCCCCAATGAATCACAGGAGGTGATTGGATGTGATGGTTTGAAAACAGTATGAAAAAAGTATGAAAATGCATGCACTCACTACTGTAAGTCGCTCTGGATAAGAGCGTCTGCTAAACGACTAAAATGTAAAATGGGAACAGTTTTAGATGGTGACATTGATTGTGGGAACTTGATGCATTCTGCCACACTTCTTGCCTTCAGTTGGAGATCTTCAAAAATCTTGTCCAGCCTGTCTGCGCTCATGGATTCCCCAATAGATCTCAGAATGGGATGCCAGCACTTTATTATGAAAGCTGTTTGTTACACCCTCTCCTTATGTGCAATTTATTCCAGTATATTTGGGAGGTTATTTTATTTGGGAGCACAGAGCAGTTGCGGCCGCTGAGGACACTGAGGATCTCATCCATGTCTACACTTTTGAAGTCATTGAGTGCTTCGGTTAACACATCCTTTTCTGTAGGGATGATGTCATTGAAAAACACCTCCATCCGACAGCTTTTTTTTAAGGAAGGGATATTAAGGAAGGGATAGTGCCTCTGTCAGAAAAGGAGGTGCCAGCTGGATTGGCAAGTACCCAATGCGCTGCTATCCAGTGGCCACAATCCGTGTGACAGCCTCCCACTCTCTTTCTGGTAGGTGTGATGGAGAGTGGGTATCTTGTACGTTGTTTCACAAGTTTTTGTTGCATAAAAAATGTCCCAGAAATCAGTGAGACAGTCCTTGAACACTCCGTTTCCGACCACAGCTTCATCCTCACCATTTTCAACCAGGCGTTTGAATGCTATGTTGGCATGTAGTATGTTCTTGTCTGAGAAGGCTTGAATCATATCGGTCACGCAATTAACTCTGTGAATTACAATGGTTTGCTTCTCAACTATATTTGTTGGGTTTTCAAAAAGCATACTTGTTTCGTTGCTGGTTGGATCCTGAGAGTCAAATGACTGGGATGGACCTTCCGTCACTCACAGTGTTCCCTCAGTTACTTCAATATCAGCTTGGTTTTGACGGAATGCGCTTGGTACATTGAAGGTTGGATCTGACTGAGGTGGACCTTTTTCCAGTATTGTCACCACTGCTGCTTCAGTCATCATACAATCATCATGTAATGGTGAGTATATTAATGTGTCACAGAGATCGTCAAATGACATATTCGTGTCATAACTGGAAAACACCACATCATCATCAGATGACTGTAGTGAGTCTTGAGAAGAGGACTGACCAGAATCTAATGTATGGAGGTAGATGGAGATGGGTGCGAAGTCTGACGTCTGTCCTGAGTCTGATGTCTGGAAGTACTGTCTGACTTCTTTCCGGAATGTGATGTCTTGAGGTAGACAGAGGTAGATCTGGGTTGGAAGTAGACTGAGGTCTGTCTGGAGTGAGAAGTCTCTGTAATCTAAAATCTGGAGGTAGATTGAGGTAGGTCTGACGCAGGAGACTGAGGTTGCTCAGGAGCCTGAGGTATGTCAGGAGACTGAGGTGTGTCAGTTCCGTCACTCTGGTCAGAATCCTTACTATCCGTCGGTCTTGTGCATGTGTACAGACTGAGGACTCTGTACAGGCTGCCGACTGTCTGGTTGTCCTTGAGTGGTTCCTACGTGCCATGGTCAATTATGTGTAATTTGTATGAGTTTATGGTTATGTTTATGAGTTTTCTGGGGTCCAGCAGACCAGTCACTCTGCTGTCTACCAATCAAAGGAGTAACTGGAATGTTTTGGTGCCAGGCGTCCTTGTGGTTGGTGGACAGCGTGGCTATGGGCAGGGGGTCGGGCAGACGTAAGTTATAAGACCAGGTTTTTTATTTTGATCTCTCTCTCTCTTATGTCCAGTACAAGTGTGGTTGATAACTCTTTGAGAGCCTCACTCGGCAGGCATACGCTCACATTCCCCTTTGTGAGGGAGCAGAGCGAGCTGGCACGCGACCAGTCCATACAGGTGCGCTCTCCTACGGAGCTTCGCACAAAGACCCAGCTGGTTCATCCCGAGTCATTACAGAAAGCCTTGAAGATGGCTTTGGAGAGTGAGATTGTGTGGGCTGGGGCTTCAGTGGGGGCGTGTAGAGATACACCCACTGTGCAGAGCAGGCCAGAGCTGTAAAAGCCTGCATGGGTGGCTGAAATATCTGAACTAATTCATGCTATAGCACTACAGACAGCACGCAGCACACGTTCTTGCCCCATGGTCTGCTGGGAGTGTGGCGGCCATCTGCGCAGGGATTGCCCCATGTCTCCCAGAGCTCAGGGAAATTGCTCGGGGTCCACATAGATGGGGTGGTACCTGGCTCTCTTTCCCAAACCCCACCATAGACGGGGGAACAAGAATCCACTTCCTCCAGAACCAGGTGGCTAAATGCGAATGGAACCTGTTGTTGTGGTGTCCCGGACCTGTGTTGGGGACTTTTGTTACGTCTCTGTCACTATGGATGGGGTGCCCTACTTTTCCCTGGTGGACACTGGGTCCACAGATACCCTGGCGAGGCCGGACATTGTACCAGGTTGGACCACAACTGTTTAGCTTCGCCTAAGTCACAGGTGCGCTGGCATCCATGAAAGGGAAGGGGATGATTACTTTTACAGTAGGGGGCAGGACTATGTGTCTTCCTGTATGGTTGGCTGTGCAGGACTTTCTTAGGAGCACAGTCTGCCAGCTAGTCCTAGACGGGGGCACACTGAGCTTCCAGCGAGGGCCTGCAGTCACCATGGCCTACCCTAATGTCACATTCAGGCAGCCCAACGACCCCATTACTCAGGCTGTCAAGGCAGCAGAGACCCATGGCTGCCCCTACATCTGTGTGTGACAGCTGTGTGTTACATTCCCCAGCTACCTCCATGACACTTCCCTCTGTGAGCCTGGGCCACACCATCCCAGACCAGCTACCCCAGATGGGAGAGGAGAGGACACTGTCCAAAGTGAAAGAGATATGGGGGAGGAACTGTGATGGTCTTGACCCTGAGCAGCAGGAACAGCTGTGGCAGTTGCTGTTGGAGTTCAGTCACAGCTTTGCTCTGAGTGAAGAGGAGGTGGGTCAGACTCATCTGGTGCAGCACGAGATCGATACCATCAAGATGCATCCCCACCATATCCCGCTGGCATGCCAGGGGGAGGCAGCAGTAGTCATGGTTCCTAGGAAGGGGGACAAGCTGAGGTTCTGTGCGGACTACATTGGGCTAAATGCGGTAACCAGGAAGGATTCATACCCCATACCACGCATCGATGAGTTGCTGTACCTGGTTGGGGGTGCTCCTGGTTCACCTCACTGGACTTCCGCAGTGGCTACTGCCAGGTTCCCCTCTACCCAGATCCAAGACAGGGAACTGGCAGTTCAAGGTCCTGTGCTTCGGCCTGTGCAATGCTCCAGCTACTTTTGAGCGGTTGATGGATAAGGTGCTGTTCTTCCTCGACGACATCCTGGCCCATGGCAGCTCTTTCCAGTCTGCCCTGGGGGCGCTACGGCTTGTGCTGGAGAGGGTGGCTGCCGCAGGCCTGAGCTCAATCCTGGGAAGTACAACTTCATTAGGAGAGAGGTGTCCTTCTTGGGGCACCAAGTGGGGGAAGAGGGAATCAGCATTATGGAGGTCAAATTGTGGGCTGTCTAAGACTGGCCCATCCCCACTAACCAGCAGCAGCTGAAGAGCTTCCTGGGTCTGGCCTCGTACTACTGGAGGTTTGTATGGTGCTTCTCCAGCGTTGCCGTTCCCCTAAACCGCCTGTTGCGGAAGGACCAGACCTTCTCACGGACAGCAGAGTGCCAGGAGGCCTTGAACACCCTTAAGCATGCACTGATTGAGGCCCCTGTGCTCGTCCCCCCTGACCCACTGTGCCCTTCATCCTGGACACAGATACGAGCAATGTGGGCATGGGTGGGGTGCAGGCCCAGGTGGGGCCAGAAGAGGAGACAGTAGTGGCGTACTTCAGCAAGACATTCAACAAACACACACTGCTACTGTGTCATATGGCGAGAGCTCCTCACTGTAGTGGAGTCGATCAAACACTTCAAGTACTACCTGTGTGGCCTGCCCTTCACTGTAAGGACTGGCCACTCTGCTCTCCAGTGGCTCATGTCTTTATTGTCTACCTGTGTGGCCTCCCCAATTAAGGTGCCACCAACCTCCAGTGAAGTGGACACTCTCCCCCCATCACAACCGCGCAGACAAAGGAGACCACTGGGTCACTTCCGGGACTTTTTTCCACCCCGCTCCATGTATTTAATGTATACCATTTCAAATTTGGCTCCCAATGCGGCTAGTTCCGGGAGTATTGTGACGTATCTGACAGTTTCTTCTCTGTATGTTCCTAGATATTTTGAGAGTTAGGCCAACTTTTTGAACTGTTAATATTGTTCAAATTTTAGATGTTCAGTTACAAAGTGTTGTTTAAATATTCACCAAGTAATGTTAATGGGAAGCTAACATGGCTGCCATAGAAAGTTGAAGGGTAATGTAAATCCATCATAATGCATTATCCCAACTCCCTAAATACATGGCTCTGGTTGATGCAATCTGGGATTCTTGGGACATCCCAGGGATCCCGGATAGCAATGGTCATAATGGGTCTCTCTCTTTAGTCAGTATAGTCTGTTCCCTTAAGGCTGGTTGGTGATATCACAGACTATTATATGGCCTATACATCATTAGCTGCTACATTAGGCTTGTGTGAGAGAGAGGGTTGTGTGTGTAATGAGAGCGAGGTGAGGAGCTAACGACTAGGGTTGGGGGAATTTGCCAGGAATAATGGGAGTTGAACCTTTAACCTGAGCTCGACACAGAGTCCTGACATTCATTACACACTTCAGAAGCCTTTTTAAACCTCAAATACACAACAAGTTTTACATTTCCTGCTCCGCAGAAAATTTCTCCTGCAACAGGGTGAGGAAATTCATTTGAGACAGTTTTCTACAGTAGGAAAATAATCCTGCCGCAACAGAAAATGTGAATTATTATGTGGATTAAAATCAATGGACATTTTTAAGAGGGGGATACATTTTTCATAATGGGAAATCAAGTCTGAAATTTAAAAGTGGAAATGACAAAATCCAGAAGCTTTTTTAAACCTCAAATACACTACAAGTTCGACATTTCCTGAAAGTTCTCCTGCAACAGGGTGATCCAATTGAAATCCTACATCTGTATGTAGTTTTGTATTAGATGGGAAGATGAGGATAGATCATCAATGTTACATAGTTGTCAACAAGGGTGGCAGGTAGCCTAGCGGTTAAGAGCATTGGGCCGGTAATGTGAGAAATCCGCTGATACTTGAGCAAGGCACTTAACCTTATTTGCTACCTTAAGTTTCTCTGGATAAGAGTGTCTGCTAAATGACTAAAATTTGACATTACAGTCAAAGCTGTGTAGTGAAATTCAGCTGGTAACAAACTTGGGATGTCACACTCCAACCTTGGCTAAGATGAGGAGTCAGCAGGAATTGACAGAGACCAGAATAACGAGTGGGCGTTGTAAATGTCCTTGGACTCTCTGACCATAAAAATCACTAAAGAGCATGAAGAGCCCATTTTTGAATCTCATTGAAGGAGGTTCAAGGGTGATTTCTTTATTTATCAAAAAACAGTCTTTATGTTCAACTATAAAAGCAGTTGCAAGGACAGAGACAATTGTATGTGTGTCATATTCACATACTCCTATGTTATCGAATTTAACGTAATACTGTAGGTGGATGTTTTGGTGAGTAAAGGTACAGTCTAGCTTTTAAACAAACTTTTTACCACTCATTCCCCATGCCCCATCCATTCCCATCAGGCTGACTTTGTTAAAGATTAAACACAGGGGGCAAGTGACATAACATTTGGAAGGGATGAATCTCTGCAAATTGAATGTGACACTTCCAGCTTGTGCGTGTCAAAAACGTTTCTCCAGCGAGAGAATTCGGGCAGCAGCTCACATAGATATGTACTAGTGTTTAAGACAAATCCCTCTATTTTTGCCCTAACACAATACCTTAGAGGTCCTTACTCACTTATGGCCAACTACATATGAGTACACCGCGGTAGTGTTTTCTAAATCATGTATATATATATATATATATATATATATATATATATATATATATATATATATATATATATATATATATATGTATATATATATATATACAGTACCAGTCAAACGTTTGGACACACCTACTCATTCAAGGGTTTTTCTTAATTTTTTTACATATGTGGGAATTCCTTCAAGACTGTTCTAAAATAATTCCATGTGAAGCTGGTTGAGAGAATGCCAAGAGTGTGCAAAGCTGTCAACAAGGCAAAGGGTGGCTACTTTGAAGATTCTCAAATATAAAATATATTTTGATTTGTTTAACACTTTTTTGGTTACGACACGATTCCATGTGTTATTTCATAGTTTTGATATCTTCACTATTATTCTACAATGTAGAAAATAGTAAAAAATTAAGAAAAACCCTTGCATAAGTAGGTCTGTCCAAACTTTTGACTGGTACTGTACATATATATAATAGAAATATTGCTTCCAGCGAAATATTGCTTCCTGATCAAAGCTCAGAACGCTGATATTCTTGATGTAACCGAGTTCTAAATGCGCCTGCATCGTTGCCAACTAGTGAAATCATGAACAGTGGTTTGTTCATTCGCCTGCATCCCCCGGATTTTCCTCTCAGAATTTCCTTTTTAGCGTCAAAATAGCCACTCTCTCAAACAGCTAACTCCGCCCTCTTGTGGCACAGACTGAGGGTGACGTGAAACGAATCATGCTTGCAGCCGCCATCATAGTCAACTAGTCTAGTGACGCTGATGAGATTTGTTAGATTTTTTTGATGAGATTTTTTTGTTTTTGCGAGATACCGGACAAAATGATAAAACAGGAGTAAAAAAAAAACGTTTTGCTGCTTCCAAGTCTACAGACATCCACCAAACAAACAAAGATCGACTCTCGGCGAAGGAGTGCACAACTGGTAAATAGTAGCTTTTTTGTAGATCGCATGAGATGAATGAACCTATAGCAGCGAAGGTGACAATGGCTCAGGTCCTTTTTCCTTTTTTTTGCTGTTCTTCAAATAGCATTTTAAAGTTTTTTTATTTGATAGAAATGCAGTAAAATCTTTTTCCAGACCTCACTAAAACTCTGACCCTAGTTACTGCCCTGTGTCCACTGTAGCACGGCCCTGTGTCCATGATTTTAGCAGATGTAGGTTGATTTATTTGGAGGGTGCTTAGTTACCTTTTGTCTCTTCCGAAGAGTGAAGTTCTTCCACAGGAGCAGACCAAGTTGTGTCAGGAGACCCATTATGCCGTATCTAGGCAATATCCTGCCAACACGTTGTTATGGCAACCCCCCACTTAATAGACCCTAAAGGGAATAAAAGCAGGGTTTTGGTTTTAATACAGAGAACAAGTGCATCATGCCAGAGGGAATGCCACTAATCACCCACTTCCCAAGGCCTTGGTCTCATAGCAAAGCACCTGGTTCGGGACTTATTGTGACAACCCAGTGATGCGTTATTATATACTGAAAAATACATACGCAACATGCAACAATTTCAAAGATTTTACTGCGTTACAGTTCACGTAAGGAAATCAGTCAATTGAAATAAATTCATTAAGCCCTAATCTATAGATTTCACATGACTGGGAATATGCATCTGTTGATCACAGACACCTAAAAAAAAAGGTCATGGCATGGATCAGAAAACCAGTCAGTATCTGGTGTAACCACAATTTGCTTCATACAGTGCGACACATCTCCTTCGCCTACAGTTGATCAGGCGGTCGATTGTGGCCTGTGTACTGTTGTCCCACTCCTCTTCAATGGCAGTGCAAAGTTTCTGGATATTGGCGGGAACTGGAACACGCTGTCGTACAAGTTGATCCAGAGCATCCCAAACATGTTCAATGGATGACTTGTCTGGTGAGTGTGCAGGTCATGGAAGAACTGGGACATTTTCAGCTTCCAGGAATGATGTATAGATCCTTGCGACATGAGGCCATGCATTATCAAGATGGTGATGGCAGCTGATAAATGGCACAACAATGGGACTCAGGTTCTCGTCACGGTATCTCTGTGCACTCAAATTGCCAATGATAAAATGCAATTGTGTTCATTGTCCGTAGCTTATGCCTGCCACCATGGAGCACTCTGTTCACAACGTTGACATCAGCAAACCGCTCGCCCACACGACACCATACACGTGGTCTGCTGTTGTGAGGTCAGTTGTATATACTGACAAATTCTCTAAAATGATGTTGGAGGTAATAGCTCTGGTGGACACTCCTGTAGTCAGCATGCCAATTGCACGCTCCCTCAAAACTTGAGACATCTGTGGCATTGTGTTGTTTGACAAAACTGCACATTTTAGAGTGGCCTTTTTTGGATTGGATAATGGATAATGGATTATCCATTATCCAATCTTTGTCCATTATCCATTATCCATTATTATTATCCATTATCCAATCTTTGCCAAGATAATGGATTATCTTGGCAAAGGAGAAATGCTCACTAACAGGGATGTAAACAATTTTGTGCACATTGTGCGTATGGAAAATGTCTGGGATCTTTTATTTCAGCTGATGAAACATGGGACCAGCACTTTACATGTTGCGTTTATATTTTTGTTCAGTGTAGCTTAAAGTTATGTTTGTACTTGTATTTCTTGTTGCAATAAAGTTGGCGACGCAACAATAATACACTTTTAAAATAGGCATATATCTAAAAATACATACAGCCAAGTGATATATACTGTATACAGTATATACCAGTATACATCATTGTAATAGCAGGACACTGTTAAGTCCATTATACAGTCCCTCTGAAGAGTATACATTAGGCTGTTTGAGAAGGTTTGACTCCCAAGCAACCTGCCTACACATAGTTTGAAGTACAATACCAACATAGTGACAGTAGTAGGTCAAGCTGTGTGCTGGAAAACCTATACTTGTCACGTTCCTGACCTATTTCTGTTAGTTTGTTGTATGTGTTAGTTGGTCAGGACGTGAGTTTGGGTGGGCATTCTATGTTTTCTGTTTCTATGTTGGTTTAAGGGTTGCCTGGTATGGCTCTTAATTAGAGGCAGGTGTTTGGCGTTCCTCTAATTGAGAGTCATATTTAGGTAGGTTGTTTCACAGTGTTCGTTGTGGGTGGGTCTCCTGTGTCAGTGTTTGTCGCACCATACGGGACTGTTCGGTTTGTTTTGTACATCGTCATTTTGTGTAGTCTATTTTCCCTGTTCCTGCGTTCTTCGTGTTTAATGTAAGTTCGTCGTCCAGGTCTGTCTACTCCGTTTGTTGTTTTGTTAGTTATAGTGAAGTTCGTGTTTTTTCGTCTTGTCCTTAAATAAATTATGTGTTCACAACCCGCTTTCAATATTCAGCTTAAACTGGTTCTAGACCTGAGTATTTCAATGTTCCATGTCTGCATACAGTAGCTAAGCAACATAAATCACAGTTGAATTCAATACCAGATTTGTGCAAAGGAAAAGGTCACTTGTGATGAAAAACAAAATATGCATACACCCATTGTGGACCTTAATCGGTCTTACTCCTTGGAATGGAATTAATTGAATGAAACGTCAATTCAAAAACTAGTTGTACTGTGTATTCACAAGTAATTTATGACTAACAAGTCAATGTAGATTGTATTTATATTTCAGATAATAATAAAAGGATTTACGAAAGATTTTAGTGGCTTTGGCACACTGATTAAACAGATAATAAACACAGATTGATATACGTTGGCATTTTACACTCTCACCGTGACCTTTATTAAAAACTCAATAATTGCACAACAGGCTGGGCCTTATTAGATTATGAATCCATCACTGACATACTCTAACCTTTACCTGCATTCCATTACGTTACCTTAGACATCACCAAAGCTTTTCTCAACCAAATAATACATTTAACCTGCTGATTTACTATTATAATAACAAGTGCCTACTGTAATCAACACACTTCGGTTTCAACTCAGTTTTTCTTTGTTTGGTAGTACTACAACTACACTAGCTATGGTCCAGGATGTGGGTGCGCACGTGAAGGGACGCACACTAAAGCCCTGGACCAGAGCTATCACTACACCATTTACCATATACAGTATTTGTTCATTGTATCACCCAAGTGGACAATGTCATGGACCTTATAGGTGAACGTTAAGCTCGAAAAGCTACAGTGCCTTCAGAAAGTATGTTCAAAATGTTCAAAGATTAATTAAAAAGGAAAAGCTGAAATGTCTTGAGTCAATAAGTATTAAACCCCTTTGTTATGGCAAGGCTAAATACGTTCAGGAGTAAACATTTGCTTAACAATTCATATAATAAGTTGCGTGGTTGTTGAATGACTACCTCATCTCTGTACCCCACACATATAATTATCTGTAAGGTCCCTCAGTCGAGCAGTGAATTTCAAACACAGATTCATGCACAAAGACCAGGGAGGTTTTCCAATGCCAAAGAAGCGCACCTATTGGTAGATGGGTAATATCCCTATGAGCATGGTGAAGTTATTAATTAGACTTTGGATGGTGTATGAATACACACAGTCACTACGTAGATACAGGCATTCTTCCTAACAGTTGCCGGAGAGGAAGGTAACCGCTCAGGGATTTCACCATGACGCCAAAGGTGACTTTAAAACAGTTACAGAGTTTAATGGCTGTGATAGGAGAAAACTGAGGATGGATCAACAACATTTTCCGTTACTCCCCAATACTAATCTAATTGACAGAGTGAAAAGAAGGAAGCCTGTACAGAATAAAAAATATTCCAAAACATGCATCCTGTTTGCTACAAAGCACTAAAGTAATACTGCAAAACATATGGCAAAGCAATGAACTTGTTGTCCTGAATACAAAGTGTTATGTTTGGGGCTAATCCTATACAACACATTACTGAATACCACTTTCCATATTTTTCAAGTATAGTGGTGGCTGCATCATGTTATGGGTATGCTTGTAAACGTTAAGGACTGGGGAGTTTTTCAGGATAAAAACATTTACGGGATGGAGATAAGCACAGGAAAAATCCTAGAGGGAAACATGGTTCAGTCTGCTTTCCACCAGACACTGGGTGATTAATTCACCTTTCAGCGAGAAAATAACCTACAAGGCCAAATCTACACTGGAGTTGTTTACCAAGAACACAGTGAATGTTCCTTAAAATGTATGGCAAGATCTGAATTTTTTTTATCTAGAATTGATCAACAACCAATTTGACAGAGCTTGAAGAATTTTGAAAAGAATAATGGGCAACTTTGCACAATCCATGTGTTGGAAGCTCTTCAAAACATACCCAGAAAAGGTGCTTCTACAAAGTATTGACCCAGGAGTGTGAATACATATGTAAATGAGATATTTGCAAAAATGTATAATAAAAACATGTTTTCACTTTGTCATAATGGGTACTTTGTGTAGAACGGTGAGACAAAATATATAATATATAAGACAAAATATATGAGACAAAATATATAATTCAGGCTCTAACACTACAAAATGTGTGATGAGTCAAGGTGTATAAATACTTTCTGAAGACAGGGTATATAGTATGCTATTCTAAGGCTACTTTGTAGCCTCATTTCCTGCATAAAGAACAGTAGGACTTTGGGAGCAAAAGGTGAAAATAGAGGATGCAAGTTTTAGCCCGAGTCGAAGCCACATACAAATGTGCCACTTTTAACGCTCCATTTCCTTCCCTTCCATTTCCACCCTGTATTATTCCATTATTTACCGTTACTCCGTAGGATGTTTTATTTACTGTCATGAAAGCTGAGGTCACTGTACATCCAGGTGGCCAGAAAGATACTCTAATGGTGCAAAAGAGAATTAGGTCCCCAGACGCTGTTTCCGGAAGACCTTCAATAATTAAAGTTCCATTACTATTTGGCGTTAAGCTGCTGTAAAGGTTAACAGACAAAACATAGACAGAACCAAACCTGGAAACTCCTGAGACTCCAACTGGACTAAATTCCCATTTTTGGTCTCATGTAGAACTATTTAGGGTTCCATGTAGAACCCTCTGTGGAAAGGGTTTTACATGACACCCAAAAGGGTTGACCTGAACCAAAAGGTTTCTACCTGGAACCAAAAAGGGTTCTTTAACGGGTTCTTCTATGGGGACAGCTGAATAACAATTTTAGGTTCCAGGTAGAAACCTTTTGGGTCCAGGTACAACCGTGTATATACTATTATCATACTATATACAAACATCTGATATGAGGAATTATTCAAATATAGGAATAGGTGGGACATCAATGGAATTGTCTCACTGAAGTGAATACATCTTTTGAAATATTGCCATAGCGTATATTTTTTCATACCCAAAGAAAAATGTCAACACACACGAAACAAAACAAAAAGTTGGATATTGCATATATACATGTATTCACTCTCTGTATGACCCTTGAAGCAGATGGCTCCAAAAAACATTCCCATACTTTCCATGTCTTTGAGGTGAGTTGACATTAAGGAGCAGACAAATGCCACCAGGATAAAACAGCATGTTTCCTTTATATAGCAGCCCCCCTTGTATATGCATGAACACTTGTCTCCCTCAAGTGCTTGTATAATTGAGTATGTACCACATTCGCTTGCAAAGCTTTCAACCCCCTTCTTTAGAAACAAGCATTGCGCATAGGGAAGGACAGCTCGTAATAGCCTTCTGTGTTGGAAGTCACGTCAACCATGAAGGGTAAATAACACTCTCCCAGCACATCGCCTATACCTTGAGAAGCGTGAATGTCGCTAGATCAAGCTACATAGAGGCCTGCTTAATAGGGAAATATTCAGTCAACAGGAAATGGGAATTGATGATGGAGATTTGCATCTAAGTCAGAGTTAGACAAACACAACACAAGCCCTTGTGAGTTCATTGCCATACAGTACAGTCTCCCTGGTTTTCCATAATTGTTTTCCGTCTCAGTGACAGAGGAAACACTACTGAATAATTTAAATATGTTGCTGTGCCACTTTTTACACTCAAGCCGTCTCAATGGTGTCATTAGTTCCAAAGAGGATCCGAGAACAGAGCACAGTCGAGGCAGAGGAAAGAGAAAAAGAAAACGGAGCGAAAAAAGAGGAGAGAAGGAAAAAAGAAAGACAGAAAGAAAATGAAAGCATGTAGTATGAGATAAAAGTGCTGATGCAAGCCTGGTTTTTGGGGACTTGCTACATCAGAATGCATTATTTCAACCCCTGCAATGACAGAACGTGTGAACAGATATTTTGTCATTCAAACGGAGTAAGGCAGAGAATGTTTTTAACATCTGTTTACAAAAGCCCTCTCCCAAAGAGCAAATGTTCTTTTTGCCCCCCCCCCCCTCTATTTTTCTTATGACTCTCTCTCCTCTCCCTCTTCGCCCTCCATCTCGCTCTCTATATATCACACACTCTCTTTACATGTGGGAATCTTAAAAGTCTCTGAGGCCGGTTCAATAGGGATGGCTGATGGCACAGCTCGTTTTAATTAGTACCTAAGGGGAAAGGTGAATTGCTGGGTCACGCAAATAAACAGTCCGCTTTTACCAAGAAATAATTATCTGGTGGACACGTCAGTATACTTGACCAACACTTTCCTCTCTGAATATTGTTGTATTTGAGATGACAAATACAGTACTGCGTTATAAATGATCATTATTGTGATAGAAACAGGACCTCCTGCTGAATACATGTGTACATTTTGCCTCATTTATAATGAATAAAATACACCGAGTGTACAAAACATGAGGAACATCTTCCTAATATTGAGTTGCACCCCCATTTGCCATCAGAACAGTCTCAATTAGTCGAGGAATAAAAGGTGTCGTAAGTGTTCCACAGGGATGCTGGCCAATGTTGACTCCAATACTTCCCACAGTTGTGTCAAGTTGGCTGGATGTACTTTGGGCGGTGGACCATTCTTGATACACACAGGAAACTGTTGAGCTTGAAAATACACAATCCATGTCACAATCGCATACACAATCCATGTCTGAAAGCTTCAGACATTTATTTTTAACTTGTCTCCTCCACTCCATCTACACTGATTGAAACACACAACACTACTGCCGTGTCTGGGTAGAGAGGAACGGATGAGAGTGACCCTGACCGGGAAGAGCCGAAAGGAACGACCCTGCTCGGGATGAAAAGCCGAAAGGAACGACCCTGCTCGGGATGAAAAGCCGAAAGGAACGACCCTGCTCGGGATGAAACGCCAAACGACCTTGTGTTTTTGTTCTGTGTTACTTTCATCCTGTAAACCCCTTTTTAATACTAAGAAAATAAAGATATTAAAGGACTGTAGAGACTGACTGTCTGCCTCCTCCTTGTGTCTGTGGTATTGGGATTAAAATAACTGTTTTTTGACATTCGACTACATTATCAAAACTTAAAAGTGAACCTAACCTGCATTGTCACAGACCGTTTGGTAACTAAAGCTTTCCAAAGACAGAGCAGATTATACCACCGACTGTGCATTGTAGGAGGGCCAAGGGCCTTCTGCTCTTTTCCTGATACTACTTCCTTCAAGAATAATTCTTAAACATCCAAAACTAATTCCCCAGAACATCTGTGCTTTAATAAAATGTGGCCATGGAATTGTCCCTTCAAGGTATTGCCACCCTTATTTCTACCAGGCTATTTTTGAACAGCTGGTAAGGTTTATTCAGGAGCATGTTGAGACATTTCCAGACTTTATTTACAACATGAAAAACCAAGCACCGCTCTGTTTTTTCAGTGAGAACACTGGGGTTCCTCAGTGTGGGTGTAAGTTGTTTTGTTGTTCATTTAACCCTTGCATTACCAGGTGAGTTGACTGAAAACATCCTTAATTACAACTTGAACAACTTAAATACTGCTCAACATCTGTTTATTACTGAAAGGCTCTAGCTACTGTATGCCAAAGGCTGCATTTTGTGTGCCCCTCACAAAATACTATGCGTTTACTTTGTATAAGTAAGGCATGAGGGTGTGTGGTATATGGCCAAAAAAAGTTGAAGTCAGAAGATTACATACACCTTAGCCAAATACATTTAAACTCAGTTTTTCACAATTCCTGACATTTAATACTATTTAAAATTCCCTGTCTTCGGTCAGTTAGGATCACCACTTTATTTTAAGAATGTGAAATGTCAGAATAATAGTAGAGAGAATGATTTAGTTCAGTTTTTATTTCTTTCATCACATTCCCAGTGGGTCAGAGGTTTACATACACTCAATTAGCATTTGGTAGCATTGCCTTTAAATTGTTTAACTTGGGTCAAACATTTCAGGTAGCCTTCCACAAGCTTCCCACAATAAGTTGGGTGAATTTTGGCCCCTTCCTCCTGACAGAGCTGGCGTAACTGAGTCAGGTTTGAAGGCCTCCTTGCTCGCACACGCTTTTTCAGTTCTGCCGAAAAAAATTCTATAGGATTAAGGTCAGGGCTTTCTGATGGCCACTCCAATACCTTGACTTTGTTGTCCTTAAGCCATTTTGCCACAACTTTGAAAGTATGCTTGGGGTCATTGTCCATTTGGAAGACCCATTTGCGACCAAGCTTTAAGTTCCAGACTGATGTCTTCAATATTTCCACATAATTTTCCTCCCTCATGATGCCATCTATTTTGTGAAGTGCACCAGTCCCTCCTGCAGCAAAGCATCCCCACAACATGATGGTGCCACCCCCGTGTTTCATGGTTGGGATGGTGTTTTTCGGCTTGCAAGCCTCCCCCTTTTCCTCCAAACATAATGATGGTCATTATGGCCAAACAACTCTATTTTGTTTCATCAGACCAGAGGATATTTCTCCAAAAAAGTATGAACTTTGTCCCCATGTGCAGTTGCAAAACGTAGTCTGGCTTTTTTATGGCGGTTTTGGAGCAGTGGCTTCTTTCTTGCTGAGCGGCCTTTCAGGTTATGTCGATATAGGACTCGTTTTTACTGTGGATATAGATACTTTTGTACGTGTTTCCTCCAGCATTTTCACAAGGTCCTTTGCTGTTGTTCTGGGATTGATTTGCACTTTTCGCACCAAAGTACGTTCATCTCTAGGAGACAGAACGCGTCTCCTTCCTGAGCGGTATAATGGCTGCGTGGTCCCATGGTGTTAATACTTGCATACTGTTGTTTGTACAGATGAACATTTGCTCCCAAGGATGAACCAGACTTGTGGAGGTCTACAATTTTTTTATGAGGTCTTGGCTGATTTCTTTAGATTTTTCCATGATGTCAAGCAAAGAGGCACTGAGTTTGAAGGTAGGCCTTGAAATACATCCATAGGTACACCTCCAATTGAATCAAATTATGTCAATTAGCCTATCAGAAGCTTCTAAAGCCATGACATAATTTTCTGGAATTTTCCAAGCTGTTTAAAGGCACAGTCAACTTAGTGTATGTAAACTTCTGACCCACTGGAAATGTGATAAAGTGAATTATAAGTGAAATAATCAGTCTGTAACAATTTTTGGAAAAATTACTTGTGTCATGCACAAAGTAGATGTCCTAACTGACTTGCCAAAACTATATTTTTTTAACAAGAAATTTGTGGAGTGGTTGAAAAGCGAGTTTTAATGATTCCAACCTAAATGTATGTAAACTTCCGACTTCAACTGTATCACAGCTAACGGCTGTTCTTAGGACGACGCAACGCAGAGTGCCTAGATACGGCCCTTAGTCGTGGTATATTGGTCATATATCACAACTCCAGAGGTGCCTTATTGCTATTATAAACTGGTTAACAACATAATTAGAGCAGTAAAAATAAATGTTTTTTTCATAACCATGGTATTTTTTAAATATTTTTTTTATTTCACCTTTTTTTAACCAGGTAGGCCAGTTGAGAACAAGTTCTCATTTACAACTGCGACCTGGGCAAGATAAAGCAAAACAGTGAGACACAAACAACAACACAGTTACCCATGGAATAAACAAATATGGTCTGATGCACGTCTGATGTACCACGGCTGTCAGCCAATCAGCATTCAGGGCTCGAACCACCCAGTGTATAATTACATTTAGTTCAGGCTCCTTACATTCAAACGTTAAAACTAGCACAAAACCTACCACAACACTAAGGCGAAAAAGTTATATCAATCTTTAAAGATAAGCCTGCTAGGCTGAGATGGACTGGGATCAGAAATCATCTCAGGCATTTATTAAAAGTTTTGTGTTTTTTTTACCCCTTTTTCTCCCCAATTTCATGGTATCCAATTGGTAGTCTTGTCTCATCGCTGCAACTCCTATACAGACTCAGGAGAGGCGAAGGTTGAGAGCTGCGCGTCCTACGAAACACAACCCAACCAAGCCACACTGCTTCTTGACACTATGACCACTTAACCAGCCACACGAATGTGTCAGAGGAAACACAGTACACCTGGCGACCGTGTCAACGCACATGTGCCCGGCCCGCCACAGGAGTCGCTAGAGCGCTATGGGACAAGGACATCCCTGCCGGCCAAACCCTCCCCTATCCCGGAAGACGCTGGGCCAATTGTGCGCCGCCCCATTGATCTCCCAGTCGCGAACCAGGATTTTTATTTTTTGATTTTTTGATTTTACCTGTATTTAACCAGGTAGGCTAGTTGAGAACAAGTTCTCATTTACACCTGCGACCTGGCCAAGATAAAGCAAAGCATTGCGACACATACAACAACACAGAGTTACACATGGAATAAACAAACATACAGTCAATAACACAGTAGAAAAAAATCTATATATACAGTGTGTGCAAATGACGTAGGATAAGGGAGGTAAGGCAATAAATAGGCCATGGTGGCGAAGTAATTACAATATAGCAATTAACACTGGAATGGTAGATGTGCAGAAGATGAATGTGCAGGTAGAGATACTGGGGTGCATAGGAGCAAGATAAATAAATAAATACAGTATGGGGATGAGGTAGTTGGATGGGCTATTTACAGATGGGCTATGTACAGGTGCAGTGATCTGTGAGCTGCTCTGACAGCTGGTGCTTAAAGCTAGTGAGGGAGATATGAGTCTCCAGCTTCAGTGATTTTTGCAGTTCGTTCCAGTCATTGGCAGCAGAGAACTGGAAGGAAAGGCGGCCAAAGTAGGAATTGGCTTTGGGGGTGACCAGTGAAATATACCTGCTGGAGCACGTGCTACGGGTGGGTGCTGCTATGGTGACCAGTGAGCTGCGATAAGGCGGGGCTTTACCTAGCAGAGACTTGTAGATGACCTGGAGCCAGTGGGTTTGGCGACGAGTATGAAGCGAGGGCCAGCCAACGAGAGCATACAGGTCGCAGTGGTGGGTATTATATGGGGCTTTGGTGACAACACGGATGGCATTGTGATAGACTGCATCCAATTTGTTGAGTAGAGTGTTGGAGGCTATTTTGTAAATGACATTGCCAAAGTCGAGGATCGGTAGGATAGTCAGTTTTACGAGGGTATGTTTGGCAGCATGAGTGAAGGATGCTTTGTTGCGAAATAGGAAGCTGATTCTAGGTTTAATTTTGGATTGGAGATGCTTAATGTGAGTCTGGAAGTAGAGTTTACAGTCTAACCAGACACCTAGGTATTTGTAGTCCACATATTCTAAGTCAGAACCATCCAGAGTGGTGATGCTGGACGGACGGGCAGGTGCCGGCAGCGATCGGTTGAAGAACATGCATTTAATTTTACTTGCATTTAAGAGCAATTGGAGGCCATGGAAGAAGAGTTGTATGGCATTGAAGCTCGTCTGGAGGTTAGTTAACACAGTGTCCAAAGAAGGGCCAGAGGTATATATATAGATCTCTAGTGGCACAGCTAGCACTGTGATGCAGTGTTTTATGTAGACCACTGCGCTACTCGGGAGGCCCTGGCTCAGGCATTATTAACGCACCGGGACATTTTTTATTTTCCTCGAGCCCTTTTGGACAATTTAGACAGGCCTACGGAGCTAAAGATGGAACAGTCCATCAGGCATTTTTCTGAACTGCCCTATGACCAGTCAGTTTCTTCTGCGAAGCCTTCAGAAACGGTGTACACTAGGTCATGTAATTGTCTCTGCTTTACTTGAATATTTCATTACGCTCTACACAGACATCATTGGGTAAAAAAAAGCCCTGCCATTATCAGAAACCTATGTTATAAAAAATGCAGAAGGTAATTTACTATTTATAAAATGCATGCTCAAGATTGGGCCTCAAATGGTAGTCTTGAGAGGTTCAGCCCCTTTTGATATCTCTATGTAGAAACAATTACATGCAATTTGGCGCAAAGGTATTTTTGCTCGCATCTCAAGAGGCTTGACCCTGTAAATTGTAGTGTTTTACAGTAAGTATACAGCTAAATAGAATTTTATAGGAGAAAATGTATGTGGTTAAAACGATTGCCTTGACCTTCTATTGAAAAAGTTTAGTCGGCACTCACAAAACATTAAATGGATCGTTCACCCAAATGACACATAATGGTTTCCTTTCATTTGGAGACAGTGACCAGGTTAACAAAACGAAATATGGCTTAATATACATAGATTGATAGAACCTTGTACATAGATTGATTTCAGGTAAAGGAAACCAATATACCATTTTGTAATTTGAGTGAATTATCCCATTAAGGGATGCTCAACCCACTTTGCGTAAACTCCAGCTATCCACTACATCCTTCCTTCACTGACCCAGCGGATACACATTTGGCATGTCACTTTTTGGTCTGGAATAAGTTAACGTTAACACAACTTCTTTATACAAATAGTATGACCTTGAAGTCATAGAATTTGTCATAATGATGTCACTGCAACCAATTGTATATTTCCTCTACTGATGCTGTACATTGGCTTTAACTCAAAATGTTCTGAAATGTTGAATCTTCTGCATCAAAGCTATTGTGTTATCTCTGTGTTAAAGGGCCAATCTTTTAATTTCCTTATATATAGACATTGATTCTGGAAGAATACTTCATTTTTTGTACACAATGTAATTTTACACAAAGACTGTATAGCTTCAAAATATGAATAAAACAAACATTATAATGTCATGGATGGTCAGTCCTTGCATCCATAGCCATCCCGCTCTGTCTATAAAATGTAGTGTGCCAGTGACGGCTTTGTTCCAGACTGCCCCTTTTAAGTTTGAGAACTTGACAATGAAACTGTTTGTGAAATGTTGAAAATGGGTCACTGTACAGAACGCAACGCCACATCAACTAAAGCTATTCAGATGTTCAAAGCAGCATGATATTAGCATCCATCAACAACAGTAAATTCATGATCATTTGGTGCCTATGACTCAATTGTTAGCTGCTAGTTAGCCATATTAGCACCAACTTACTGCATGTTTTGCACAGGAGGTTGGTGGCACCTTAATTGGGGAGGATGGGATCGTGGTAATGGTTGGAGCGGAATTGGTGGAATGGTATCAAATAAATATTGTACTCCGTTCCAGCCATTATTATGAGCGGTCCTCCCCTCAGCAGCCACCACTGATGTTTAGCACACATTAGAGAAGATATTAAGCTAATACAAGTCAATCAATGTTTGTTGTTCACTTGTTACAGCTATTGCTGAAGGTAAGCATTATGGAGACAACCAGCTTGTCCAAAAGCAAAGACAGTGAACTCCAAAAGTATTGGGGCAGTGACAATTTTGTTGTTGTTCTCGCCCTGTAATCCAGCACATTGGATTTAAACGGATACAATTCCAGACTGTCATCTTTAATTGGAAAGTATTTTCATCCATATTGAGTGAACCGTTTAGAAATTATAGCACCCCCCCCAATTTAAGGGGACCAAAACTATTGGGACAAATTCACGTATATGTGTATTAAAGTAGTCAAACGTTTTTTATTTGGTCCCATGCTCCTAGCATGCAATGAATCTACAAACTTGGATGCATTTGCTGTTTGTTTTGGTTGTGTTTTGGTTGTGTTTTAGATTGGTTTGTGCCCAATAGAAATGAATGGTAAACAATTTATTGTGTCATTTTGGAGTCACATTTATTGTAAATAAGAATAGAATGATTCTAAACACTAATACATGAATGTGGATGCTCCCATATTTACGGATAGTGCTGAATGAATCGTGATGATGAGTGAGAAATATACATATGCACAAATATCATACCCCCCAAAAAATACTAACCTCCCCTGTTATTGTATTGACGAGAGGTTATCATGTCTTGGGGGTATGACATTTGTGTGTCTGTAACTTTCTCACTCATCATTATTCACAATTCATTCAAAACTATCCGTAATCATGGTAGAATCCAACTTTTTGGGCCAGTGAAGCCCTCTACTGTCTTGTTCATATCTTGTACTGTATAGCTTGTCTCTTGTTCATATAATATCTTGTACTGTATATCTTGTTCATACAGTATGTTGTACTGCATATCTTGTTCATACTGTATCTTGTACTGTATATATTTTATCTTGGTCATATCTTGTGCTGTATATCTTATATATTGGTCATACTGTGTATCTTAATGTATATCTTGTCTCTTGTTCATATAATATCTTGTACTGTATATCTTGTTCATACAGTATATTGTACTGTATATCTTTTATCTTGGTCATATCTTGTGCTGTATATCTTATATATTGGTCATATTGTGTATTTTAATGTAAATCTTGTATCTTGTTCATACAGCATGTTGTACTGTATATCTTGTTCATACAGTATCTTGTACTGTATATCTTTTATCTTGGTCATATCTTGTGCTATATATTTTACATATTGGTCATATTGTGTATTTTAATGTAAATCTTGTATCTTGTTCATACAGTATGTTGTACTGTATATCTTGTTCATATAGTATCTTGTACTGTATATATTTTATCTTGGTCATATATTGTGCTATATATTTTACATATTGGTCATACTGTGTATTTTAATGTAAATCTTGTATCTTGTTCATACAGTCTGTTGTACTGTATATCTTGTTCATACAGTATCTTGTACTGTATATCTTGTGCTTTGTATCTGATTAATTCAAAACGATTTCCAGTTATAATTCATAATACGCAAAATTACGGAAGCATTTCAGTGAAAATAGTACAGTTCAACAGTGTGAAAAATGTATGTATCAAAAAATGTAATTTACATTGTAAACCAATCATTAGACAGAACTTATGAAATAAGTGTACCCCTCATGGTAATATAATAACTACACAGTGTAAACTAACTCATCCAGTGGAGGAGTTCTGAGGGGATGGCGGCTCATAATAATGGCTGGAACAGAGCAAATGGAATGGCATCAAACACATGGAAATCATGGAAATCTTAATTGAAGAGGACGGGCTTGTGGTAGTGGCTGGAGCGGAAAGAGTGGAATGATATTGAGTACATCAAACACATTGATGTATTTGATACCATTCCACTCATTCCGCTCCAGCCATTACCACCAGACTGTCCTTCCCAATTAAGGTGCCACCAACCTCCTGTGCTCTCAACCTTGTGCACTGAATTTCAAAAACCTGACCCAGCCATGGGCTACAGGTCACCTAGAGGTTAAGAGCATTGGGCCAGTAGCCTGAAAGGTTGCTGGTTCAAATCCCCAAGTTGATTAGGTACACAAATCTGTCTGTGCACTTAACCCTAATTGCTCCGGCAAGTCTCTCTGGATAAGAGCGACTGCTAAAATGCAAACAGCCACAGGAGGAAACTAGCTAGCAACCATAATAACAGCCCAGGGCATCACGAGGCCTTGCTATGTAACATGTAGTTAAAAACACACAATCGGTAACGGGTACCAATGATGCTTAGAGGTACTAGTTTTTGATAAATCCCGAAGACACACAAGTATGTTATAGATAATTACTGTGTAACTACACACTTATCATGTACTTTCTACGTAAATACGCTACCTATTAATTTCTGTACCGTAAAGTGTTACCAAAAAATATATTTATGAGCAACTTACCTCCTAGATCTTTAGAATATAATTATTCTCTGCACATATTCAGGAGTCCCCAGATGACAATGACCCAGTGCAAACTCCAAACAAGTCCCTGTGACTCTTATCATCACCCTCTGTCCTCTGAGCCCACTATCTCTCTCTATCCCTTTTCTACTTTCTTTCCTTCCTCCTTCCCTGTCTCCATCCCCTTTTACCCAGAGCTATAAAGTATGCAAATGACCTCTACAGGGACTACCATGGCCACAGCACTCAGGTAATAGACCCAGGTGACGAGGTAGTGTGCAAGTGTACCTTACACGGCGTACTCCCTTAAGATCAATCCGGGAGCACATGTTGACTAGTGTAAAAAACCTTAGGGATTGGGCTTGAGAAATGTAACCACTCTCAAATTCATAGACAAAGCTTTAATTCTAGCTTTAATTGGCTGAGGTAAAAATCAAGGTGAGGGAGACACTGCATATATTCCATGGCCTTGAGAAGCTGAAACATTCTCATGACTCAAGTCTTAAAATACATTTGCAACTGCATCGGAATACATTCTACCTGTAGGCTTTAGGTCATCATTCAATCTAAGCTAAACTGAGAAACGACTCATTTGAATATATTTCTGAGGGTTGATGACTAGGTGTGGAAATAAAGTTCAAAGATGTGTCAGGTCTTTCATTACAGAATGGTCCTGGTCTTGAATTTTTAGGATCAGGACTGTCACGTTGGCATGAAAGATCAAGAGACAGACGCAGGAATGCGTAATAGGGTTTATTATTTAGCCCCAAATTACGGCGTGCCGTGTAAAGGCACGGGGACATAGACCAAACAAACACGTAACAAAAACACAGGGTTGAATCCCAAACAAAAGAGCAAGGAGTGCATCGAATAAATAGCACAATGATTATCACACGGGACGAGACCCGTAATCATCTGCGCAATCCACAAGGGCACGAAAACCCAAAACACACAGCACAGGTACTCACACGCACCAACGGACATTGGAACAATAATCGACCCCCAAGGGCACATATATACAAATACTAATCAGTGGGAATGGGGGACAGGTGTGTGTGATGAAAGTTCCGGAGGGATCCATGACAAGGACCTCCCTGTCCATAATCTGATTCATTAAACTGATCCGGTATCAGCATTCCTACTTTGAGACGCTTGATACATTTGGCCCCTGGACTTCAAAAGTATTCTCTTACAAGACTAGCTGCATACTGAATGACTGTAACGGCAGATTTCCTCCTCTTCGTCTGAAGAGGAGGTGTAGCAGGGATCGGACCAAGACGCAGCGTGGTTAGTGTTCATCATGGTTTAATAACGACAATAAACGTGAACACTACAAAATACAAAACAATAAATGTGAAAAAAACGAAACAGTCCTATCTGGTGCAAAGACACAAAGACAGAAGACAACCACCCACAAAACCCCAACACAAACAGGCTACCTAAATATGGTTCCCAATCAGAAACAATGACTAGCACCTGCCTCTGATTGAGACCCATATCAGGCCAAACATAGAAACAGGAAACTAGATACACAACATAGAATGCCCACTCAGCTCACTTCCTGAACAACACTAAAACAAAGAAAACACAAAACTACTATGGTCAGAACATGACAATGACATCCTGTGGTCACCAGTTGACAGATCTTCAATAAATCATGAGAACATTCAACCTAAAAATATGTCTATTTTATTTATTATTCAAATACTATGTATTAGAAAATGAAGGGAACAGGTGGGAACCATAAAGCATATTTTGTAACAGCCAAGTTGTTGATATTGATGATGTTGTTGATTATCAACTTGTGGCTGCATCACAGGAGGGCCGGTTAAGTGCATTTTCTGTTGAGTTTTATGGCAACTATATAATTTGGTAACAACGGGACTAAGGGTTTACTGCATTCAGCGATAAATTATAATACCAATGGTGCATTGGAGGAACATAATTATGTATATCAGCGGGATGTTTACTGAGCAGCCAGGAAACAAACAGGAATCGCATCATTGCAGCCATATGAGAATGTTTAGTATTCGGTAAGCATGGCCTAAAATGTTTTATTCCATATGCTAGCTCAGGGGGTTGCAGAGGCTAGTCCTAGCGGTGTTGGAGCGCAGTATAAAACATATGTATTCCCACCTATTCCGCCTAGGTGAGACCTCTGCTGGCCAAAAAATTGCTTCAATCAATTAAGTGTTGGGGCTCAAAGGCAACGAGCCAATCCCAAGCCAGTAACCCAGTGTTAGACTTGGTGCGAGTCCAAAAAGGCACCCTGTTCCCTTTTTAGTGCACTACTTTTGACCAGGAACCATAGGGCTCTGGTGAAAATTAGCGCACTATAAAGCAAATAGGGTGATATTTGAAAACAGCCTGGATATTTTTTTTTGGTTTATTTTTTTTTCACCTTTATTTAACCAGGTAGGCTAGTTGAGAACAAGTTCTCATTTGCAACTGCGACCTGGCCAAGATAAAGCATAGCAGTGTGAACATATTAGTGAAAATGCTAATGAATCTAGTTCACATTGGACCCTGACCAGTTGCACTGTTTATACAGCTGTAGGATCTTAATTTGTTCATATTTGTTGACCAGTGGACATTTTTGCATGTGAATCTTGGTGAGGCAAACAAAATCCCCAAAATGTGGATGCATGCCTGCAAAGCCACTACACAACACCACACTAAACAATACATGAATTGCACTATAACGGTGACAAACGGTGCCCACAAACTGTTAGGGCCTACATAAAGCTGTTCCAACAGCAGAGTCCCAACAGCAGTTCCAACACCTTACCACTGCTACACCTGGCTATCAGCGGAGCCTTGTCTGGCAGCGAAACAGTTAAATCTGCCTCATTTACTGCCTTTAATGAGCAAGCTAGGATGGACATAGTCAATATAACTAATTGTTCAGCAAATGTATAGCGACAGAATTCAGAACCTGGGCCAGTGTTCTCCCTGTATACAAAGTCAGAACCGTAGGATAAACCGTAGGATAAATAAAAAAGGAATATTAGCAGATAATGAAAGTTCTTACAATATTTATTGATTACATTTCTCTAAAACAGGTTATAGGCTACATGTTCACCACAAAGTCAGAACAGTAAGTGAAATTAAGAGTGGAAAAGGGACCAAATTATTATTCTGAGGCACATGGGCTACCAGCAGCTTACTACATAACATACACTTAGTATTACTTTCTTACCTACAGTATACAGTTGAAGTTGGAAGTTTACATACACTTAGGTTGGAGTCATTAAAACTTGTTTTTCAACCACTCCACAAAATTCTTATAAACAAACTATAGTTTTGGCAAGTCATTTAGGACATCTACTTTGTGCATAATACAAGTCATTTTTCCAACTTTTGTTTACAGACAGATTATTTCACTTATAAGTGTCACGCCCGGACCATAGATTGCTTTGTATGTTTCTATGTTTTGTTTGGTCAGGGTGTGATGTGGGTGGGCATTCTATGTTGTATGTCTAGGTTGTCTGTTTCTATGTGTTTGGCCTAGTATGGTTCTCAATCAGAGGCAGGTGTCAGTCGTTGTCTCTGATTGGGAGCCATATTAAGGTAGCCTGTTATTCATTTGTGTTTTGTGGGTGGTTGTTTCCTGTGTCTGTGTTATCACCATACGGGACTGTTTCGTTTCCGTTTTGTATTTTACGTTGTTATTTTGGTATTTCTTAGTGTTCAGTTAATAAACCGAATATGGACACTTACCACGCTGCGCATTGGTCCGACATCTCTTCTCATTCCAACGACGAGCATTACATTAAGACACTGTATCACAATTCCAGTGGGTCAGAAGTTTACATACACTAAGTTGACTGTGCCTTTAAACAGCTTGGAAAATTCCAGGAAATTATGTGATGCTTTAGAAGCTTCTGATAGGCTAATTTACATAATTTGAGTCAATTGGAGGTGTACCTGTGGATGTATTTCAAGGCCTACCTTCAAACTCAGTGCCTCTTTGCTTGACATCATGGGAAAATCAAAAGAAATCAGCCAAGACCTCAGAAAAAAATGTAGACCTCCACACGTCTGGTTCATCCGTAGGAGCAATTGGCAAACACCTGAAGGTACCACGTTCATCTGTACAAACAATAGTACGCAAGTATAAACAGAATGGGACTACGCAGCCGTCATACCGCTCAGGAAGGAGATGAACGTACTTTGGTGCGAAAAGTGCAAATCGATCCCAGAACAACAGTAAAGGACCTTGTGAAGATGCTGGAGGAAACGGGTACAAAAGTATCTATATCCACAGTAAAACAAGTCCTATATCGACAAAACCTGAAAGGCCACTCAGCAAGAAAGAAGCCACTGCTCCAAAACCACTATAAAAATGGCAGACTACGGTTTGCAACTGCACATGGGGACAAAGTTCGTACTTTTTGAAGAAATGTCCTCTGGTCTGATGAAACAAAAATAGAACTGTTTGGCCATAATGACCATTGTTATGTTTGGAGGAAAAAGGGGGAGGCTTGCAAGCCGAAGAACACCATCCCTACCGTGAAGGACAGGGCTGGCAGCATCATGCTGTGGGGGTGCTTTGCTGCAGGAGGGACTGGTGCACTTCACAAAATAGATGGCATCATGAGGGAGGAAAATTATGTGGATATATTGAAGCAACATCTCAATACATAAGTCAGGAAGTTAAAGCTTGGTCGCAAATGGGTCTTCCAATGGACAATGACCCTAAGCATACTTTCAAAGTTCTGGCTAAATGGTTTAAGGACAACAAAGTCAAGGAATTGGAGTTGCCATCACAAAGCTCTGACCTCAATCCCATATAAAACTTGTGGGCAGAACTGAAAAAGCGTGTGCGAGCGAGGAGGCCTACAAACCTGACTCAGTTACACCAGTTCTGTCAGGAGGAAGGGGCCAAAATTCACCCAACTTATTTTGGGAAGCTTGTGAAAGGCTTCCCAAAACGTTTGACCCATGTTGAACAATTTAAAGGCAATGCTACCAAATACTAATTGAGTGTATGTAAACCTCTGACCCACTGGGAATGTTATGAAAGAAATAAAAGCTGAAATAAATCATTCTCTCTACTATTATTCTGACATTTCCCATTCTTACAATAAAGTGCTGATCCTAACTGACCTAAGATAGTGCATTTTTACTAGGATTATATTCAGGAATTGTGAAAAACTGAGTTCAAATGTATTTGGCTAAGGTGTATGTAAACTTCTGACTTCAACTGTATCTCCCTGGCATATTACATAATTTATGCAGCAGCATACAATATATTTTTGGACCTTGTTGTGCTGTGCTTACTTGAACAGGAAGGTGGCGCGGCGGGCCTTCGTGGGCAAATTTTGTCATCAAACTTTGTCATCAAATTTGGGCATTCTCTGGAATAATGGTGGTGTCAAGACAACTGAGAACTCTGAAAAAAACAAGGTTCAATCATGATAACGTCAGTGATCTTCAGGTCGTAGCTCAAGAAAGAGGCCCAAGTTCCCCATTTACATTTCCGAGTTGGATGACCTTTCAAATTGACCTATTTCCCAGTCGAAGCTCATTTTTTCCCAAGTTCCCAGTTGTCTTGAACTCACTGAAGTCAGATTTCCCAGTTCCGAGTTAACCTGTTGGGGATGGGGGCGCTGTTTAGACTATTTATGCTAATGTGGCTAATTTTTTAAACGGCTTCCCACAAAATCCTTGATCGTACAATATGCATATTATTATTATTATTGGATAGAAAACAGTCTATAGTTTCTATAGGAGTTGAAATTTTGTCTCTAAGTGGAACAGAGCCCATTCTACAGCAATTTCCCTGACATGGAGTCAGATTTGAGAAACGTTGGCCACTTTTCTGAAGTCATTTAAACGGGCACTGTCGTTGCTATGACTATACGGACACTTCTTACGTCTTCCCCTGGATGCCTTTACGTGATGACGATTCCAACGGGCTCGATTGCTCGTTCACAGGCACTACAAATGAAAAAAACCTTTAGCTAGCAAGTCTTTTCTTGCTGCGTAACGCGCGTGGAAGACACCGACCCTCTCCTGTTCCAAGCATTAGTTTAGCCTGTTATATTTCTCCGGTCATCTTTTCACTCGTTATAGGAGTTACAAACATCACAAAGTAGTTAATTTAAAGCGTTTTATAGCAATTTATATCCGTTTAGTGCGATTTTGGGACATTTATTTTTGCAACGATGTGAAAAGTTGGGAACGCTTTTCAGTTCATCCCGAACGTAGTTGACATTTCCACATGGCAAGAGGACAGCTTTCCACCAAAAGACGATTTCTCCCAAGAAAGGATCCTTTGCCCAAGATACTGATGGAAGAACAGCTCAAGGTAGGACATTTTTATTATGATAAATCGTGTTTCTGTCGAAACATTTTAGTGGCTTAGGACGCCATGTTTTTTGACGTAGCTTCGCTTGGCGCAAACTGTATTGAAAAGTAAGGATAAATTAAAAAATGTAATAACGCAATTGTATTAAGAATTAAATTGTCTATCAATCCCTGTCCACCCTATATTTTTTAGTCACGTTTATGAGTATTTATGTATAAGAGTAGATCACTGTCTAAGTGGCGCAAGGACAAATTCTGACCAGCTGAGTTACATTTCACATTGTCTAACCATGATTTTGGTGGCTAAATATAAACATTTTCGATCAAACTGTATATGCATGTTGTAATGTGATGTTACAGGAGTGTCATCGGAAGAATTCTGAGAAGGTTAGTGAAAAAATTAATATCTTTTGGCGATGTTGACTTTTATCGCTCACTTTGGCTAGAATCAATGCTGGGCTGCTAATTGCTATGTGCTAAGCTAATATAACGATTTATTGTGTTTTCGCTGTAAGACACTTAGAAAATCTGAAATATTGTCTGTATTCACAGGATCTGTGTCTTTCGATTCGTGTATGCTGTGTATTTTTACGAAATGTTTGATGATTAGTAGTTAGGTAAACACGTTGCTCATTGTAATTATTCTAGTCCATTTGTGATGGTGGGTGCAATTGTAAACTATGCCATATACCTGAAATATGCACTTTTTTCTAACAAAACCTATCCCATACCATAAATATGTTATCAGACTGTCATCTAATGAGTTTTTTTGTTGGTTAGGGGCTATAAATATCTTAGTTTAGCCGAATTGGTGATGGCTACTGGTGTTGGTGGACAAATAAAAGATGGTGGAATATGCTAATGTGTTTTTAGGTAATAGATGTACATCTTTACATATTGTGTCTTCCCTGTAAAACATTTTAAAAATCGGAAATGTTGACTGGATTCATAAGATCTGTGTCTTTCATTAGCTGTATTGGACTTTAATGTGTGAAAGTTAAATATTTTAAAAAAATATTTTTTTTGAATTTCGCGGCACTGGTTTTTCAGTGGGGGGGGGGGGGGTGTGCCGCTAGCGCCACGCTGATCCTAGACAGGTTAAGTTTTTTTGAGCACGGCAGAAATCATGCTGGATTGACATGGTTGAATGTTTATAATTTTAAACTTGTAAAAGTAACCCTTAAACACAGACTTGGGACCACACAGCCACTCCACTGAATAGCAGACTAGTGATTGCTTTGCAATGTTTGCAGTCAGCCACTGATTCCTTCCAAACCACTCATTGTTAAATTTGTGTAATGTTTATGTCCAATGGCCGATGAGCACCATTACATTTTATCTATAATTTCTCTTTATTATTTATCTTCATATGACAAGGATTAAAAAGGATTTGTCAGTAGATTGTCGACTTGATTCATGATGATGACTGCTAGCTAAGATTTTGAAAGTATGATGTTGACATCAGTCCAATCAAAGCTACAGTAGATATAACGTGATTTGACTTCATTTTACCTGTGGCCAATGACCTTGAGCCATCTCGGACGGGAACTTCTAATGTAACTCTATGGCAGGACCCAAGGGACTTCAATTTTTGAGCTCTACTCTGAGATTTTGGCGGTGGCGTAGTGTCCCAATGAGTGTCAGAACACTAAAGCCAATCACGGCACAACTAGAGAACATTACCAACCCCTACGCTCCGTATTTTCCGCTGGCTGCTCCACCACCACAGAAAGCACTGAGCTAGGCTGAAACACCTGCATTTTAGAGCTGCCTTACTCAAGAAAGCAAAAAAGAGAACATGTTTGTAATTTTTTAAAACATATTACGTATTAATGCCAACATAACATGCAAAACAGGCAACCCCCCCCCCCAAAAAAAAGAGCAGTACTGGATGAAACTGATGCGGCATCAAGAATTAGCTAAGTTTCCTGAGGACTGAGTTGCTTATTAATGAGCAAGAAGCATTCAAAAGTCAAGAAAAAAATCCAAGTGCATAATTTATGACCGCTCTCTTTACCCAGTTGATTAGTTCTAACAAATAAATGATTTACTTTCCTCAGGATACTGGTACAGGACAACTGGCACTTGTTCTCTCATCCTTAAGAGACTATGAGAGTGAATAAGAATTGCTTAGCACACTAGCAGAGTCGTATAAACCACCTGACTAACAAGGTAATGAAGTCTACCCTGCCGCGCTGCTACACCTATAGAACACACAATTAACTGGAGATCCAGATAGCAAGTTTGGTTCTCTCTCTAAGCCAATCACTGGAAAAAATTCTGAATTAGTCAAAAGGTGGAGAATTTGGGACAGAATTGGTAATGTAACATCTAATATTCTTTCTCTTGTTTAATAAAAAAGTTTGTTAGAATTCATCCTCACACCTTCCATGCGACCACCATTACTCTAATAACACTACAGTGGTAAAACAGTGCAGTCTAATGCCTAATTTATACCTTCTGCTTCATTCGAGCATCTACTCTCGTCTGCACAAGGTTTCCGGTCCCCACTCATGCACCTCCCTCAACACAGAGATTTTGGTGTCCGTGCAGACGTGCGGAGGGGAGCAGACTTTCAAATTGCCACATTTTTTTGCGGACCTCACAGATGGTGTGGAAGCGGAAAGTGTCAATTAAGCTTCATTATAAGAATGTATTACATTTCTAAAATGATTTTCACAGAATCTCAAAGCGCATCAAGTGCAAAAAAAACAAACAAGCAATATATCATGACAGGACAACCCTGCGTTATGGACTCCCGAGTGGGGCAGCGGTCTAAGGCACTGCATCTCAGTACAAGAGGCGACACTACAGTCCCTGGTTTGAATCCAGGCTGAATCACATCTGGCTGTGATTGGGAGTCCAACGGGTGACGCACAATTGGCCCAGCATCATCTGGGTTCGCCAGGGTTCATTGTAAATACGAATTTGTTCTTAACCTGTTGGGGATGGGGGCGCTGTTTAGACTACTTATGCTAATGTGGCTAATTTTTTAAACGGCTTCCCACAAAATCCTTGATCGTACAATATGCATATTATTATTATTATTGGATAGAAAACAGTCTATAGTTTCTATAGGAGTTGAAATTTTGTCTCTAAGTGGAACAGAGCCCATTCTACAGCAATTTCCCTGACATGGAGTCAGATTTGAGAAATGTTGGCCACTCTTCTGAAGTCATTTAAAAAGGCACTGTCGTTGCTATGACTATACGGACACTTCTTACGTCTTCCCCTGGATGCCTTTACGTGATGACGATTCCAACGGGGTCGATTGCACGTTCACAGGCCCTACAAATGAAAAAACCCTGAAGCTAGTCATTCTTTGGGAGCTGCGTCATGAGCAAAGTGGACACCGGCGCGCACCTGTTCCAAGCGTTAGTTTAGCCTGTTATATTTCTCCGGTCATCTTTTCACTCGTTATAGGAGTTAAAAACATCATAAGGTAGTTAATTTAAAGCGTTTTATAGCAATTTATATCCATTTAGTGCGATTTTGGGACATTTATTTTTGCAACGATGTGAAAAGTTGGGCACGCTTTTCAGTTCATCCCGAACGCAGTTGACTTTTCCACATGGCAAGAGGACAGCTTTCCACCAAAAGACGATTTCTCCCAAGAAAGGATCCTTTGCCCAAGATACTGATGGAAGAACAGCTCAAGGTAGGACATTTTTATTATGATAAATCGTGTTTCTGTCGAAACATTTTAGTGGCTTAGGACGCCATGTTTTTTGACGTAGCTTCGCTTGGCGCAAACTGTATTGAAAAGTAAGGATAAATTAAAAAATGTAATAACGCAATTGTATTAAGAATTAAATTGTCTATCAATCCCTGTCCACCCTATATTTTTTAGTCACGTTTATGAGTATTTATGTATAAGAGTAGATCACTGTCTAAGTGGCGCAAGGACAAATTCTGACCAGCTGAGTTACATTTCACATTGTCTAACCATGATTTTGGTGGCTAAATATAAACATTTTCGATCAAACTCTATATGGATTGTGTAATATGATGTTACAGGAGTGTCATCTGAAGAATTCTGAGAAGGTTAGTGAAAAAATTAATATATTTTTGGCGATGTTGACGTTATCGCCCACTTTGGCTAGAATCAATGCTGGGCTGCTATGTGCTATGTGCTATGCTAATATAACGATTTATTGTGTTTTCGCTGTAAGACACTTAGAAAATCTGAAATATTGTCTGTATTCACAGGATCTGTGTCTTTCGATTCGTGTATGCTGTGTATTTTTACGAAATGTTTGATGATTAGTAGTTAGGTAAACACGTTGCTCATTGTAATTATTCTAGTCCATTTGTGATGGTGGGTGCAATTGTAAACTATGCCATTTACCTGAAATATGCACTTTTTTCTAACAAAACCTATCCCATACCATAAATATGTTATCAGACTGTCATCTAATGAGTTTTTTTGTTGGTTAGGGGCTATAAATATCTTAGTTTAGCCGAATTGGTGATGGCTACTGGTGTTGGTGGACAAATAAAAGATGGTGGATTATGCTAATGTGTTTTTAGGTAATAGATGTACATCTTTACATATTGTGTCTTCCCTGTAAAACATTTTAAAAATCGGAAATGTTGACTGGATTCACAAGATCTGTGTCTTTCATTAGCTGTATTGGACTTTAATGTGTGAAAGTTAAATATTTTAAAAAAATATTTTTTTTGAATTTCGCGGCACTGGTTTTTCAGTGGGGGGGGGGGGGGGGGGTGCCGCTAGCGCCACGCTGATCCTAGACAGGTTAACTGACTTGCCTAGTTAAATAAATAAAAAATACAAACACCTGTGCAGCATCAGCCTCAGGCAAACAGTCATTAGATGTAACAATATTGCCTGTCAGTGTCATTCAAACTTTCTTTTTTCCCCCCTCTTTTTTATAACTTTTATCTTTGACCTTCATTCTATCCCCCGCCCACTAACTCCACTCCCACTTTTCTCCAATTCTACATTCCAACCCTCAGCTTCCCGCAGCCCATCACACCTATATCTGCTGGCCATCCTGTTCAGATTTCTACACGCCATATATCTTTCAACTATGCTGTGATGTTTAACATACAATTTGAATCTATCTAGTCGAATAGAATCCACGGATTGTGAGTTGAAGATAAATACTTTTACCAAGAGTATTAGTATATTAGTAACTGACTGACCAGGTCTCTCCAGATCTCCCAACATTGCTTTTTCTAGGGTCAATGTTAGATGAATGTAATGCTTTTTCAACCATTCCTGAACCTGAGACCAGAAACAGGCAATCCCAAAACAAATGGTCTATTGATTCTGTATCCTCACAACAAAATCTTCAGAGCTGTAATGATTGTATGCCCCAAATATTCAACATTTTGTTGGTGGCAAGAATTCTGTAAAATAATTTTAGCTAAAAAGCACAAAGTCTTGAATCTTGCGTTGTTTTATATATTAACTCATACATCCTACAACAAAGCTTTCTTAGTGTCCAACAAGCTTTCTCTGCCCTTAACCTTGTTCTGAACACTGTCATAACAATGGTCATGTGGTTTGGTTGGAAGAATGCCCCTCACCCCACCGGTGTGATTACTACCTCTGAGGGTTTAGAGCTTGAGGTAGTCACCTCATACAAGTACTTCAGAGAATGGCTAGACGGTACTCTCAGTTGTCGTGACTTTACTTTCATTAATCGGATAACTGTAATTTATTTAATCCACTAACTATGTTTAATTGTTACCCGATTAAATTAATCATGCAACAATTAACTCATTAGGATTTGGGGCACCATGGAAGAAGTTGTTTAGAGAGTTACTATCTCCCGAATTAAACTCTTTAAAAGGTCTTTACCTATTTCATCGATAAACAGTAATATTATTAAACATTACCTCTTATCAAATCATCATTCTGACCAGTCGTAACCTTCTTGGATCTGCAAAAAACCCAGCCTAGCTTATTATTCAGAACTTCACAAATTTGATTAATTATTTATTAACTAACTAAATAATAACACAAACCTACACCCTTTACATGAGACAAGGGTCCCTAGTGGACTGACAAAATATGATGGCTTATTACACAGAGCTGGAGAGAGGGAAGAAGAGAGAGACAGAGAAAAAGGGACACATTCTGTAACTATTTTCACAAAAATCTCTTAAGGATCGGACACTTTAAAAAAAAAAATTCGCCTAAAATGACACACCCAAATCTAACTGCCTGTAGCTGAGTACCTGAAGCAAGGATATACATATTCTTGATACCATTTGAAAGGAATACTTTGAAGTTTGTGGAAATGTGAAATTAATGTAGGAGAATATAACCCATTAGATCTGGTAAAAGATAATACAAAGAAAAAAACATGTTTTTTTTGTTTTTGTTTGTACCATCATCTTTGAAAATCAAGAAAAAGACCATAATGTATTATTCCAGCCCAGGTGCAATTTAGATTTTGGCAACTAGATGGCAGCAGTGGATGTGTAGCGTTTTAGAATGATCCAATGAACCATTTGATATTTGTTCAAAATGTTGTATCAAGACAGCCCAGATGTGCCTAATTGGTTTATTAATACATTTTCAAGTTCATAATTGTCCACTCTCCTCAAACAATGGTATTATTTCACTGTAATAACTACTGTACATTGGACAGTGCAGTTAGATTAACAAGAATTTAAGATTTCTTCCCATATCAGATATGTCTATGTCCTGGGAAAAGTTCTTTTTACTTACAACCTCATGCTAATCACATTAACCTACGTTAGCTCAACTGTCCCGCGTGGGGGGACACCGATCCTTTAGCTTTTATGCACTCTTGGTCAAAAGGGGGGTTCCGTCATGCTGACAAGCTCTCTGACCTCACTCAGGGCGGGGATACTTAATGTGCAAAGGATATCAAAAACTATTATCTCGTTAAAAAACTAAAATCACATGCCTATCTTAACATAAATACCTTCATCACTTTTCATATTGTATTCACAACATATTGGATAAAAACTCGACAGATAAAGGGGTATCCTTTCCAAGTTACAGTATTTGGTCCACACAGTTTTTAATAACATCACAATATGACATTCGTTTTCCATAGTTCCCCACTGACCACTTCCGCCATTGTTACGTTAGAAATATTGTTCCATTATCACTTTTTGAACATTAGAGTTTTGGGCAGGCAAAAGTGTCTGTGAACAAAGACATTCCTTTGGTTGATACTAAAGCGCAAGAGACAGAGAGTCTCCCTCTCTTGTAATTCACGGCCAAGTGTGAACGGTCTACCATCCAGCAGCTCCCCCTCTCCTCTCTGTGGGAGAGCGAGAGGCCTGGTTATTGTCACAATCTCGCCAGTTTGATCTGACCCATTCTGATCCTCACAGGACAGTCATTACACAGCACATATCAAAGCTGCAGGCTAAGGTTAAATCTAGACTTGGTTTCCTCTATTGTAATCACTCCTCTTTCACCACAGCTGCCAAACTAACCCTGATTCAGATAACTATTCTACCAATGCTAGATTATGGAGATGTAATTTATAGATCGGCAGGTAAGGGTGCTCTCGAGCGGCTAGATGTTCTTTACCATTCGGCCATCAGATTTGCCACCAATGCTCCTATAGGACACATCACTGCACTCTATTCTACTCTGTAAACTGGTCATCTCTGTATACCCGTCGCAAGATCCACCGATTGATGCTTATTTTGGCCTCAGTCCCATCTATCTGAGATACCTACTGCAGCCCCCATCCTCCACATACAACACCCGTTCTGCCAGTCACATTCTGTTAATGGTACCCAAAGCACACATATCCCTGGGTCGCTCCTCTTTTCAGTTCGCTGCAGCTAGCGACTGGAACGAGCTGCAAAAAACACTCAAACTGGACAGTTTTATCTCCATGTCTTCATTCAAAGACTCAATCATGGACACTCTTACTGACAGTTGTGGCTGCTTCATATGATCTATTGTTGTCTCTACCTTCTTGCCCTTTGTGCTGTTGTCTGTGCCCAATAAAGTTTGTACCATGTTTTGTGCTGCTACCATGTTGTGCTGCTACCATGTTGAGTTGCTACCATGCTGTGTTGTCATGTGTTGCTGCCATGCTATGTTGTTGTCTTAAGTCCTTCTTTATGTAGTGTTGTGGTGTCTCTATTGTTGTGATGTGTGTTTGTCATATATATATATATACATACAGTTGAAGTCGGAAGTTTACATACACCTTAGCCAAAAACATTTAAACTCAGTTTTTCACAATTCCTGACATTTAATCCTAGTAAAAATTCAATGTCTTAGGATCACCACTTTATTTTAAGAATGTGAAATGTCAAAATAATAGCAGAGAGAATGATTTAGTTCAGCTTTTATTTATTTCATAACATTCCCAGTGGGTCAGAAGTTTACATACACTCAATTAGTATTTGGTAGCATTCCCTTTAAATTGTTTAACGTGGGTCAAATGTTTCGAGTCGCCTTCCATAAGCTTCCCACAATAAGTTGGGTGAATTTTGGCCCCTTCCTCCTGACAAAGTTGGTCAGGTTTGAGTCAGGTTTGTAGGCCTCCTTGCTCGCACACGCTTTTTCAGTTCTGCCAAAAAATGTTCTATAGGATTGAGGTCAGAACTTTGTGAAGACATTTTGCCACAACTTTGGAAGTATGCTTAGGATCATTGTCCATTTGGAAGACCCATTTGCGACCAAGCTTTAACTTCCTGACTGATATCTTGATATGTTGCTTCAACATATCCACAGAATTATCCGCCTCATGAAGCCATCTATTTTGTGAAGTGCACCAGTCCCTCCTACAGCAAAGCACCCCCACAGCATGATGCTGCCGGCCCCGTGCTTCACGGTTGGGATGGTGTTCTTCAGCTTATAAGCATCCCCCTTTTTTCTCCAAACATAACGATGCTCATCATGGCCAAACAGTTCTATTTTTGTTTCATCAGACCAGAGGACATTTCTCCAAAAAGCACGATCTTTGTCCCCATGTGCAGTTGCAAACCGTAGTCTGGCTTTTTTATGGCGGTTTTGGAGCAGTGACTTCTTTCTTGCTGAGCGGCATTTCAGGTTATGTCGATATAGGACTTGTTTTGACTGTGGATATCGATACTTTTGTACCTGTTTCCTCCAGCATCTTCACAAGGTCCTTTACTGTTGTTCTGGGATCGATTTGCACTTTTCGCATCAAAGTACGTTCATCTCTAGTAGACAGAACGCGTCTCCTTCCTGAGCGGTATGACGGCTGCGTTTTCCCATGGTGTTTATACTTGCGTACTGTTGTTTGTACAGATGAACGTGGTACCTTCAGTCATTTGGAAATTGCTCCCAAGGATGAACCAGACTTGTGGAAGTCTACAATTGTTTTTCTGAGGTCTTGACTGATTTCTTTTGATTTTCCCATGATGTCAAGCAAAGAGGCACTGTGTTTGAAAGTAGGCCTTGAAATACATCCACAGGTACACCCCCAATTGCCTCAAATGATGTCAAATAGCTTATCAGAAGCTTCTAAAGCCATGACGTTATTTTCTGGAATTTTCCAAGCTGTTTAAAGGCACAGTCAACTTAGTGTATGTAAACTTTTGACCCACTGTAATTGTGATACAGTGAATTATAAGTGAAATAATCTGTCTGTAAACAATTGTTGAAAAAATGACTGTGGACTGGTTGAAAAACGAGTTTTAATGACTCCAACCTAGGTCTATGTCAACTTCCGACTTCAACTGTATATACATACTTTTTTCTTCAGCCCCTGTCTACACAGGAGGCTTTTTGCCTTCTGGTAGGCCTTCATTGTAAATAACAATTCTATCCTAACTGACCTGCTTAGTTAAATTTAGGTTAAATAAAAAAAATGTCATTTAAAAAACCCTGTACCTTGGAATCGGTACATCAAAAATTTCTTCCCAGCTATTTTGCAATCTGTATGGCACGGCTGTCAACATCCTGGTCCTCAAATTAAACTGGTATACTTTCCTATTTATACAGTATGTACAAATGTACAGGAGCTCTATGCTTAATCTGCTACTAGATGAACACTAGGCTGAGTGTCTTTATAATCAAACTGCAAAACCCAATGGTCGGGTGTCCAAGCCTATCGGTGAGGATAGACACTGCACACCCAGGTTAGTCAAGGTCATAGCAAACTCAGCTCAGGAAAACACCCTACTCACTAAGGTCACAGTATACAAACAGCAGTTCATTTACTGTTGTTCGACCTCCCTGGACCATGCTCTTACAGTTGCGTTGTGACAACATCACCTTGGCAGCAACACACTGTCCAACTGGGCCATAATGGTGTCCAGCAGTGTCCACACTATTAGGCCATGCACACTGCATTCCCCCTCACCCTCAAAGGTCAAACTGTCAGAGTCCACACCCAGCAAAACTCAAGTGCACATTTTTTTTTAACCTTTATTTGACTAGGCAAGTTGGTTAAGAACAAATTCTACCTCTAGGCAGGACCTCCTACAGTATATGCGAGGAGAGAGAGGAGCCTGGAATTAGCTAAAATGCAGGAGTGAAGAGTGAGTCGTGTCAAAATGTCAGAAGACATAGCTGCCAATCAGGATACGGAGAGCTAGGATGGAAAGCCTGAAGGACTTGACCTTGAGATTTAAAGCAATGCTGTTGGTCCCCCCCCTTCTCTCTCCATATATATCTCCATGTTTCCTTCTCTTTCTGTGGTGATGAAGTAAGGTGCTTGCACACAGGTGCTTGTTAGCAGCACTCGTCCACGAGAGGAGTGTGGACAGTTGATGGACACTCTGAAGGACATAAATTGGGAGTGCAGTTGGCTTCGGTTTACGCCTTTCAGTTTCTGTTCTTTCTTTCTCTCTGGATGGAAAAAAAGAAAGACAGGACAGAAGTTGAAGAAAACAAACAAACGCTTGCCAATAGTTGCAGTGCTATTCTTGACTGCTGAACGGTGGTACAGCATCATTGGTCTGATTCTGGAAGATGTACTCTGCCACAGCAGTGGTGAACCTGATACTGTGTGGGGGAGAGAGAGCAGACTTTTTCTTATTTGATATTGTATTGTATTTCTCTTCAGCACGGCTGTACACTATGGGAGAAAAGGGTATTGTATTCATAACACAAGGTAAGAAAGGTAAGAAAGCCAGTGAGGCTTTCCAGGGAATAGTCAGGCAGTCATCTATAAATTACATGAATGTCTGTAGATATTCTACACTCTAAAAAGAAAAGGTTCTTGGAGTATCCTTCAGGGGTTCTTCAACTTGAAACTGTTGGGGGAACCCCTATAAGTTCTCAGTGGAACCCTTTAAAAGGGTTTTTCAAAGAACCCCTTTTAAGAACCCCTTTTAATGGTTCCTCGAATAACCTTTTGGTCATTTTTGAACTACCACCCCTGTATTATTATTTTATAATAATATGCATTAACAATAACATCATAGTTTTGTGGCAAAGCACAATAAAACAATCTAAATATGAGGTAAACTCCGAGCAGAGCCCCAAGTAGAATGGGCATATCCTCTGGCGTGTTGATGTTAGTGTTGATGTTCTCTGTATCCACATCCCAGAATGTATTTGCAGTGCATGGTCATTGAACAGGTTTCCTGTTATAGTCCTCAGAGGTGTAGGGAGGGTGAAGTCTGTGAATCCACTTTTTTTTATTATTATACAGGTGATTAACGAAACATGCACACGACAGCATTCATACCTTGGTTTTTGTGGTGAATGTGATAATGGTTTTCATACACACACCTTGTCCATAACGTAGAGGCCTATGGAACATTCTTTGAAGAGGTAAGGGAGGAGGATGCTAAATGTGCTCTGCATAACATAATATCAATTGACATTCCTTTGTACGCCTCCTTGTCTGTATACCTGCAAACAGACACACAAGTGAGCAGTTCAGTCATCTGCATCCAATACAGCTAGCCTTCAACACATTCTTATAGTCTACGCGTTCGTACGTCTTTGTTGATTGATATCCATTCAATTGTGTTCATTTTCTGTTTTAGAAAGATTTGCACAAATATGAAACGATAGATGGTATCATCATAAAACAATATCAATTTAGATCATACAAGGGACAAACCTTCAATTGAGGAGATCTTAACATGTTCCAGTTAAGTGCCGGCACCTGCTGTCCTTTCATATTAAAATCAACATGTTTCAGTTGGGTAGTTAGGTTCCTGCAAGAACCCCTACCTGAGGAGGTTCCTCGAAGAACCTTTTGGGGGAAATGTTTAGTGCCAAGAACCCTACGGTTCTTAGAAGAACCCTTGTTGAACCCCTAAATATTAGAGTGTATGGAAAGAACTTATACCAATACCAGAAAGGCACACAGTCCCTTCAACAAACCAACAAGTAGGAGTATACTCTGAAACACACATGCTGTACACACACACACACATGCTGTACGCACACACGCAACTGCACACACTTGATGTATTGTCCAGGTGGATAACTGTACACAAGGGAGTGACAGCTGCTGATAGGCTGGTAGTGGGCAGCACCCGGAACATGGAAGCCAAGTGCATCATTGTCCAGGATACCGACTGGGCCAATGTTAGCATTGCTTCCATCTGTAGTGTGTGGAGCAGCTCCAAGAGCTTGGCTGTACAGAAAATACCCTCTTTGATATGAGAGGGCCCATGTTTGAAAGAGATGGTGTTAACAAGTCTCCTGGGATAGACACATGCTATGGTGTGAGTACATCTGGATGAATTATTGAGAGCAGTATTGGTTTTTCACCATATGTGCCATACAGACCTTATTTCTGTGCTATGTCTTTATTCAAACCCCTATTCTGTACTGAGGACCTGAAATGAGTTTAGATAGGTCTATCAATTATTTAATGAGAGTCCATTTTTCTCATATATTTTGTCTTGGTCAATAGCTAAAACAAGGTTGACATAACTACATATGCCAATTTGACAACTGTTTTAAAAACATTGGAAGGACTTGTTTAAGAAGTCTGTTTAAAATGTCTGTTTGAACAGTGTACAGACCTGACTTCCACAAAGAAACATACGTTTTATTCTAAAAGCTTTAACAAGAGCAAAGGGAAGTGGGGGGATGCATATACAGTACCAGTCAAAAGTTTGGACACACCCCCTCATTCAAGGGTTTTTCTTAATTTTTATTATTTTCTACATTGTAGAATAATAGTGAGGACATCAACATTATAAAATAACACATATATATTTGAGATTCTTCAAAGTAGCCACCCTTTGCCTTGATGACAGCTTTGCACACTCTTGGCATTCTCTCAACCAGCTTCATGAGGTAGTCACCTGGAATGCATTTCAATTAACAGGTGTGCCTTGTCAAAAGTTAATTTTTGGAATTTCTTTCTGTCTTAGTGCGTTTGAGCAAATCAGTTGTTTTCTGACAAGGTAGGTTTGGTATACAGAAGATAGCCCTATTTGGTAAAAGACCAAGTCCATATTATGGCAAGAACAGCTGAAATAAGCAAAGAGAAACGACAGTCCATCATTACTTTAAGACATGAAGGTCAGTCAATCTGGAAAGTTTAAAGAACTTTTAAAGTTTCTTCAAGTGCAGCCACAAAAACCGTCAAACGGGCTCTCATGAGGATCGCCACAGGAAAGGAGGACCCAGAGTTACATCTGCTGCAGAGGATAAGTGCATTAGAGTTAACTGCACCTCAGATTGCAGCCCAAATAAATGCTTCTCAAAGTTCAAGTAACAGACACATATCAAAATCAACTGTTCAGAGGAGACTGCGCGAATCAGGCCTTCACGGTCGAATTGCTGCAAAGAAACCACTACTAAAGGCCACCAATAAGAAGAAGAGACTTACTTGGGCCAAGAAACACAAGCAATGGACATTAGACCGGTGGAAATCTGTCCTTTGGTCTGATGAGGCCAAATTATAGATGTTTGGTTCCAACCGCCGTGTCTTTGTGAGATGCAGAGTAGGTGAACAGATGATCTCCACATGTGTGGTTCCCACCATGAAGCATGGAGGAGGAGGTGTGATGGTGTGGGGATGATTTGCTGGTGACGCTGTCTGTGATTTATTTAGAATTCAAGGAACACTTAACCAGCATGGCTACCACAGCATTCTGCAGCAATACGCCATCCCCGCTGGTTTGCGCTCAGTGGGACTATCACTTCTAATGTACCTCTCTGGGATACATCACTTCTAATAGTATCCAAGATGGCGTAGCAGTCAGACGTCTTTGTCTTTGTCTTGTCTCGTCCCATGTGTATATATCTTTTTCTTCGCATTCTTTTTAATACTTTTCCTAAACCTCAACTTCAAAATACTCTCCTGCAACCCGCCTCACCCAATGTGGTGTGGATAAAAAAATAAAAATCTAAATTATTTCTATTTACCTCCGAACTGGAATACCTCAACTGAAGCTAGCTAGCTAACTAGCTACCAGCTATCAATCAGCTAACCACTGCGGTCATCGGCTAACCTTTAGCTCGGAAAGCTCCAGCCAGTTCTTCCAAGCGCTTCAAACCAGAGCATACCGGACTTATTTTTCTCTCCATATCCCCGAATTACCCGGGTTGACTACTCGTGGCTAACGTTTCCGTTCCGGAGCTAGCACCAACTAGCCTGGGACAAGCCCATGCTAGACCCATCTCCTGGCTCACTCCTGGGCTACAATATCCGGACCCCTTCTACTGCCGGTACAGGCACGGAACCTCACCGATCCTCTACGACTGGAATACCGACATAATCTGCCTGAGGATTCCAACAGGCCCGCTAACTGTCTGAATCGCCGTGTCCCCCAATCAGCCCAACCATTCACTGGACCCATATGTTCACTTGGCTATGCATGCCTCTCTCTAATAGCAATATGCCTCATTCAATTACTGTCCTGGTTAGTGATTACTGTCTTATTTCACTGTAGAGCATCTAGCCCTGGTCAAAATTCCTTAACCAACCATGTTGTCCCACCTCCTACATATGCGATGACATCACCTGGATAAAACGTCTCTAGAGACTATATCTCTCTCATCATTACTCAATGCCTAGGTTTACCTCCAATGTACTCACATCCTACCTTACCTTTGTCTGTACACTATGCCTTGAATCTATGCTATCGTGCCCAGAAACCTGTTCCTTTTACTCTCTGTTCCGAACATACTAGACGGCCAGTTCTTATAGCATTTAGCTGTAACCTTATCCTACTTCTCCTCTGTTCCTCTGGTGATGTAGAGGTTAATCCAGGTCCTGCAGTGCCAAGCTCCACTCCCACTCCCCAGGTGCTTTCATTTGTTGACTTCTGTAACCGTAAAAGCCTTGGTTTCATGCATGTTAACATTAGGAGCCTACTCCCTAAGTCTGTCTTACTCACTGCTTTAGCACACTCTGCTAACCCGGATGTCTTAGCCGTGTCTGAATCCTGGCTTAGGAAAACCACCAAAAACCCTGAAATCTCCATCGCTAACTATAACATTTTCCGCCAAGATAGAACTGCCAAAGCGGGCGGTGTTGCAATCTACTGCAAAGATAGCCTGCAGAGTTCTGTATTACTATCTAAGTCTGTACCCAAACAATTCAAACTTCTACTTCTAAAAATTCACCTTTCCAGAAACAAGTCTCTCACTGTTGCCACTTGCTATAGACCTCCCTCTGCCCCCAGCTGTGCCCTCGATACCATATGTGAATTGATTGCCCCCCATCTATCTTCTGAGCTCGTGCTACTAGGTGACCTAAACTGGGACATGCTTAACACCCCGGCCATCCTACAATCCAAGCTTGATGCCCTCAATCTCACACAAATTATCAATGAACCTACCAGGTACAACTCCAAATCTGTAAACACGGGCACCCTCATAGATGTCATCCTAACTAACTCGCCCTCCAAATACACCTCTGCTGTTTTCAATCAAGATCTCAGCGATCACTACCTCATTGCCTGCATCCGTAATGGGTCTGCGACCAAACGACCACCCCTCACTGTCAAACGCTCCCTAAAATACTTCTGCGAGCAGGCTTTTCTAATCAACCTGGCCAGGGTATCCTGGAATGACATTGACCTCATCCCGTCAGTAGATGATGCCTGGCTATTCTTTAAAAGTGCCTTCCTCACCATCTTAAACAAGCATGCCCCATTCAAAAAATGTAGAACTAGGAATAGATATAGTCCTTGTTTCACTCCAAACCTGTCTGCCCTCGACCAGCACAAAAACATCCTGTGGCGTTCTGCATTAGCATCGAACAGCCCCCGTGATATGCAACTTTTCAGGGAAGTTAGGAACAAATATACACAGGCAGTTAGGAAAGCTAAGGCTAGCTTTTTCAAACAGAAATTTTCCTCCTGTAGTGATAACTCAAAAATGTTCTGGGACACTGTAAAGTCCATGGAGAATAAGACCACCTCCTCCCAGCTGCCCACAGCTCTGAGGCTAGGGAACACTGTCACCACTGATAAATCCACTATAATTGAGAATTTTAATAAGCATTTCTCTACAGCTGGCCATGCTTTCCACCTGGCTACGCCTACCCCGGTCAACTGCCCAGCACCCTCTACAGCAACCCGCCAAAGCCCCCACCATTTCTCCTTTACCCAAATCCAGATAGCGGATGTTCTGAAAGAGCTGCAAAATCTGGACCCCTACAAATCAGCCGGGCTAGACAATCTGGACCCTCTCTTTCCAAAATGATCTGCCAAAATTGTTGCAACCCCTATTACTAGCCTGTTCAACCTCTCTTTCGTATCGCCTGAGATTCCAAAAGATTGGAAAGCTGCCGCGGTCATCCCCCTCTTCAAAGGGGGAGACACTCTAGACCCAAACTGCTACAGACCTACATCTATCCTACCCTGTCTTTCTAAGGTCTTCGAAAGCCATGTTAACAAACAGATTACCAACCATTTTGAATCACACTGTACCTTCTCCGCTGTGCAATCTGGTTTCAGAGCTGGTCATGGGTACATCTCAGCCACGCTCTAGGTCCTAAACGACATCATAACCGCCATCGATAAGAGACATTACTGTGCGGCCGTATTTATCGATCTGGCCAAGGCTTTTGACTCTGTCAATCACCACATTCTTATTGGCAGATTCAACAGCCTTGGTTTCTCAAATGATTGCCTCGCCTGGTTTACCAACTACTTCTCTGATAGAGTTCAGTGTGTCAAATCGGAGGGCCTGTTGTCCGGGCCTCTGGCAGTCTCTATGGGGGTGCCACAGGGTTCAATCCTCGGGCCGACTCTCTTCTCTGTATACATCAATGATGTTGCTCTTGCTGCTGGTGATTCTCTGATACACTTCTACGCAGACGACTTCTGGCCCCTCTTTGGACACTGTGTTAACTAACCTCCAGACAAGCTTCAATGCCATACAACTCTCCTTACATGGCCTCCAACTGCTCTTAAACGCAAGTAAAACGAAATGCATGCTATTCAAACGATCACTGCCCGCACCTGCTCTGACTTAGAATACGTGGACAACTACAAATACCTAGGTGTCTGGTTAGACTGTAAACTCTCCTTCCAGACTCACATTAAGCATCTCCAATCCAAAATTAAATCTAGAATTGGCTTCCTATTTCTCAACAAAGCATCCTTCACTCATGCTGCTAAACATACCCTCGTAAAACTGACCATCTTACCGATCCTCGACTTCGGTGATGTCATCTATAAAATTGCCTCCAACACTCTACTCAACAAACTGGATGCAGTCTATCACAGTGCCATCCGTTTTGTCACCAAAGCCCCATACACTACCCACCATTGCGACCTGTACGCTCTCGTTGGTTGGCTATCGCTTCATACTCATCGCCAAACCCACTGGCTCCATCTATAAGTCTCTGCTAGGTAAAGCCCCACCTTATCTCAGCTCACTGGTCACCATAGCAGCACCCACTCATAGCACGCGCTCCAGCAGGTATAGCTCACTGGTCACCCCCAAAGCCAATTCCTCCTGTGGTCGTCGTTCCTTCCAGTTCTGTTGACTCATCCAGCTTTAACGCATATAATTCACTGGCTTGTATGCCTAGCAGTAATTGTTTCAAAACATCTTCTGTCACTGATGCGTCATGAAACAGTGTTGTTTGATGAAGGCATTGTCTGTGTAGTATTTTTGGCCTTTTTCCCCAGCATTGTCCCAGCCATATCTGCGGCAGCAGGAAGAATTAAGTCCTCCACAATAGTAAGGGGCTTGCCTGTCCTAGCCACTCGGTAGCTCACCATATAAGACGCTTCTAGCCTCTTCTTATTAATGGTATCTGTTGCTTTTATACATGTGGTACTACTTGAAAGTCGTCTTTATTCACGCTAAAAAAACTCCCGTGGCTTATTTTCAAAATGTCACGTTTCGTTGCTAAATGTCTGCACAAGAGTGAAGGTTTCCCACGAGAGAGTAACGGTTAATGTGATTGGATGTTCATTATTTGACTAGGCTACCTGTATTTGACACTGTGTTGTTTTTTTCCCTGAACACTAGATGGTTTAATTTATTTTTTTGCAGTGAAACGAGGCTACTCAGGCGAGAAAAAAACCTCACCCAAGTGTACAGTTGAAGTTGGAAGTTTACATATACTTAGGTTGGAGTCATTAAAACTCGTTTTTCAATCACTCCATACATTTCTTGTTAAGAAACTATAGTTTTGGCAAGTCAGTTAATTTGTGCATGACACAAGTAATTTTTCCAACAATTCTTTACAGGCAGATTACGTCACGTATAACTCACTGCATCACAATTCCAGTGGGTCAGAGGTTTACATACACTAAGTTGACTGTGCCTTTAAACAGCTTGGAAAATTCCAGTAAATGATGTCATGGCTTTAGAAGCTTCTGATAGGCTAATTGACATCATTTGAGTCAATTGGAGGTGTACCTGTGGATGTATTTCAAGGCCTCCCTTCAAACACAGTCTTTGCTTGACATCATGGGAAAATCAAACGAAATCAGTCAAGACCTCAGAAAAAAAATTGTAGACCTCCACACGTCTGGTTCATCCTTGGGAGCAATTTCCAAATACATGAAGGTACCACGTTCATCTGTACAAACAATAGTATGCAAGTATAAGCACCATGGGACCACGCAGCCGTTATACCGCTCAAGAAGGAGTTCTGTCTCCTAGAGATGAACGTACTTTGGTGCGAAAAGTGCAAATCAATCCCAGAACAACAGCAAAGGACCTTGTGAAGATGCTGGAGGAAACAGGCACACTACATCCACAGTAAAATGAGTCTTATATCAACATAACCTGAAAGACTGCTCTGCAAGGAAGAAGCCACTGCTCCAAAACCACCATAACTGCACATGGGGACAAAGATCATACTTTTTGGAGAAATGTCCTCTGGTCTGATGAAACAAAAATAGAACTGTTTGGCCATAATGACCATCGTTATGTTTGGAGGAAAAAGGGGGAGGCTTGCAAGCCGAAGAACACCATCCCAACCGTGAAGCACCGTGTAAGGGCTGTCGTTCTCCTCATCCTCGGATGAGGAGAGGAGAGAAGGATCAGTGGACCAATACGCAGCATTCGGGAAACAAGCCATCTCTTTATTAAACACGATAGCAACACGAAAACAAAACACTTTCAAAATACAAAACAAGAAAACGACGTAGACGAAAAAAACCTGAACATGAACTTACATAACTAACGTAAAACTCACGGACAGGAACAGACTACATCAAAACGAAACGAACAGCCAAACAGTCCCGTATGGTAATAGACATGAACGAAACAGGAGACAATCACCCACCAACAAACAGTGAGAACACCCTACCTAAATATGACTCTTAATTAGAGGAAAACGCAAAACACCTGCCTCTAATTAAGAGCCATACCAGGCAACCAAAACCAACATAGAAACAGATAACATAGACTGCCCACCCAAAACACACGCCCTGACCATAAACACATACAAAAACAACATAAAACAGGTCAGGACCGTTACAGAACCCCCCCCTCAAGGTGCGAACGCCGGGCGCACCAGCACAAAGTCCAGGGGAGGGTCTGGGTGGGCAGTTGACCACGGTGGTGGCTCAGGCTCTGGACGCTGTCCCCACACCACCATAGTCACTCCCCGCTTCTGTCTTCCCCTCCCAATGACCACCCTAAAACTAACATCCCCTAAATGAACGGCCAGCACCGGGAGAAGGGGCAGCACCGGGACAAGGGGCAGCACCGGGACAAGGGGCAGCACCGGGACAAGGGGCAGCACCGGGACAAGGGGCAGCACCGGGACAAGGGGCAGCACCGGGATAAGGGGCAGCACCAGGATAAGGACCAGCACCGGGATAAGGGGCAGCACCGGGACAAGGGGCAGCACCGGGACAAGGGGCAGCACCGGGACAAGGGGCAGCACCGGAATAAGGGGCAGCACCGGGATAAGGGGCAGCACCGGGACAAGGGGCAGGTCCCGGCTGAGATACTCTGGCAGATCCTGGCTGAGGGACTCTGGCAGATCCTGGCTGAGGGACTCTGGCAGATCCTGGCTGAGGGACTCTGGCAGGTCCTGGCTGAGGGACTCTGGCAGGTCCTGGCTGAGGGACTCTGGCAGGTCCTGGCTGAGGGACTCTGGCAGGTCCTGGCTGAACGGCTCTGGCAGGTCCTGGCTGGACGGCTCTGGCAGGTCCTGGCTGGACGGCTCTGGCAGGTCCTGGCTGGACGGCTCTGGCAGGTCCTGGCTGGACGGCTCTGGCAGGCCCTGGCTGGACGGCTCTGGCAGGTCCTGGCTGGACGGCTCTGGCAGGTCCTGGCTGAACGGCTCTGGCAGGTCATAGCAGGACGGCTCTGGCAGGTCATAGCAGGACGGCTCTGGCAGGTCATAGCAGGACGGCTCTGGCAGGTCATAGCAGGACGGCTCTGGCAGATCCTGTCTGGTTGGCGGCTCTGGCAGATCCTGTCTGGTTGGCGGCTCTGGCAGATCCTGTCTGGTTGGCGGCTCTGGCAGATCCTGTCTGGTTGGCGGCTCTGGCAGATCCTGTCTGGCGGGCGGCTCTAGCGGCTCCTGTCTGGCGGGTGGCTCTAGCGGCTCCTGTCTGGCGGACGGCTCTGTAGGCTCATGGCAGACGGGCGGCTTTGCAGGCTCATGACAGACGGGCGGCTTTGCAGGCTCATGGCAGACGGATGGCTCAGACGGCGCTGGGGAGACGGATGGCTCAGACGGCGCTGGGGAGACGGATGGCTCAGATGGCGCTGGGGAGACGGATGGCTCAGATGGCGCTGGTGAGACGGATGGCTCTGGCCGGATACGGCGCACTGTAGACCTGGTGTGTGGTGCCGGAACTGGAGGCACCATGCTAAGGATAAGCACCTTCCTACTAGTGCGGGGAGCAGGGACAGGGCACACTGTACTCTCAAAGCCCACTCTATAACTGATGCGAGGTACCGGCACTGGTGACACCGGGCTGAGGACAAGCACATCAGGATTAGTAGGGGGAGAAGATACAGTGTGTACAGGGCTCTGGAGACGCACAGGAGGCTTAGTGCGTGGTGCCGGAACTGGAGGCACCGGGCTAGATACACGCACTACAGAGAGAGTGCGTGGAGGAGGAACTGGGCTCAGGAGACGCACTGGTAGCCTAGTGCGTAGTGTAGGCACTGTAGGTACTAGGCTGGGGCGGGGAGGTGGCGCCGGAAATACCGGACCGTGGAGGCGTACTGACACTCTTGAGCATTGAGCCTGCCCAACCTTACCTGGTTGAATGCTCCCGGTCGCCTGACCAGTGCGGGGAGGTGGAATAACCCGCACCGACCTATGTAGGCGAACCGGGGAAACCATGCGTAAGGCAGGTGCCATGTATGCCGGCCCGAGGAGACGCACTGGAGACCAGACGCGTTGAGCCGGCCTCATGACACCTGGCTCAATACCCAATCTAGCCCTGCCAGTGCGGGGAGGTGGAATAACCCGCACTGGGCTATGCACTCGTACAGGAGACACCGTGCGCTCTACTGCGTAACACGGCGCCTGCCCGTACTCCCGCTCTCCACGGTAAGCCTGGGAAGTGGGCGCAGGTCTCCTACCTGCCCTTGGCCCACTACCTCTTAGACCCCCCCCAATAAATTTTTGGGTGTTACTTACGGGCTTTTTGGGCTTCCGTGCCAGACGCGTTCCCTCATAACTCCGGTTCCTCTCTCCGGTAGCCTCTGCTCTCCTCAGTGCCTCCAGCTGTTCCCATGGGAGGCGATCCCTACCAGCCAGGATCTCCTCCCATGTGTAGCAACCCTTTCCGTCCAATATATCGTCCCATGTCGATTGCTCCTTCTTTTCCTGTCCCTTACTCCGTTGAGTTTTCCCTTGCCGCTTGGTCCTAGCGTGGTGGGTGATTCTGTAAGGGCTGTTGTTCTCCTCATCCTCTGATGAGGAGAGGAGAGAAGGATCAGTGGACCAATACGCAGCATTCGGGAAATAAGCCATCTCTTTATTAAACACGATGGCAACACGAAAACAAAACACTTTCAAAATACAAAACAAGAAAACGACGTAGACGAAAAAAACCTGAACATGAACTTACATAACTAACGTAAAACTCACGGACAGGAACAGACTACATCAAAACGAAACGAACAGCCAAACAGTCCCGTATGGTAATAGACATGAACGAAACAGGAGACAATAACCCACCAACAAACAGTGAGAACACCCTACCTAAATATGACTCTTAATTAGAGGAAAACGCAAAACACCTGCCTCTAATTAAGAGCCATACCAGGCAACCAAAACCAACATAGAAACAGATAACATAGACTGCCCACCCAAAACACACGCCCTGACCATAAACACATACAAAAACAACATAAAACAGGTCAGGACCGTTACACACGGGGCCGGCAGCATTATGTTGTGGGGGTGCTTTGCTGCAGGAGGGACTGGTGCACTTCACAAAATAGATGGCATCATGAGGGAGGATAATTATGTGGATATATTGAAGCAACATCTTAAGACATCAGTCAGGAAGTTAAAGCTTCATCACAAATGGGTCTTCCAAATTGACAATGACTCCAATCATACTTCCAAAGTTGTGGCAAAATGGCTTAAGTAAAACAAAGTCAAGTTATTGGAGTTGCCATCACAAAGCACTGACCTCAATCCTATAGAAGATTTGGGGGCAGAATTGATAAGCTTGTATGAGCAAGGAGGCCTACAATCCTGACTCAGTTACACCAGCTCTGTCTGGAGGAATGGGACAAAATTCACCCAACTTATTGTGGGAAGCTTGTGGAAGGCTACCCAAAACATTTGACCCAATTTAAACAATTTAAAGGCAATGCTACCAAATACTTATTGAGTGTATGTAAACTTCTGACCCACTGGGAATGTGGTGAAAGAAATAAAAGCTGAAATAAATCATTCTTTCTACTATTATTCTGACATTTCACATTCTTAAAATAAAGTGGTGATCCTAACTGACCTAAGACAGGGAATTTTTACTAGGATTAAATGCCAGGAATTGTGAAAAACTGAGTTTAAATGTATTTGGCTAAGGTGTATGTAAACCTCCGACTTCAACTGTATAGCCCCGTTGGAAAATAAAAATGTACTGTTTAAAATGTACTGTTTATTTTAAAATGTGAATCACATTTTTATTTGGCATACCCCCAAAATAGCTTAAAATGTCAATCAACAACCAAAACCATATGGCCTTTGTTTTTTTCTTTATGATCGCAACAATGATGAAAACCCATCAGAAATCGCAGTCACATTTTAATATTTTCAAAGTGGTGTATTAAATGCAACGTTACCTTTAACATTCTAGAAAAACGGATATAAGTGATCCCTTAAGTCTACTGGTTACAATCATTATATACTGTGTAATTTTGAAGGAATATGACAGGAAACCTGCCCTGTACATACCACTCCAGGTAAAATCCCATAGGAATGCGTCCAAAAGGGAGAGAGGTAACCCATTTGAACAAAATGCATTAATGGTGTTGGTTGGTGATTGTTTGTGTTCCCCCAAACCAATACAAACATGTTAAGCTAACCAACACAGGGTAAGCAGGTAAATACATGTTCATCATTGTTCTATAGGGGGCGCTAGGGGGAAGCTACAGGCCGACCCGAGGTTTTGTCAGGTTAAGTTCAGCGTGAATAATTACTCAACTATGTCAATTTTCACGTTTCTATACCAAATCAAACAATATGGTATTTTGGGGGAGTTTATTTACTGGACCATATACAGCAGCTCAATGTACTTTCTTTAAAAGTACTTTTTAAAAAACACTGTTTCTGGGAGGCGCTGTCCAATGTTCTGATTTCGCTTGGCTAATCATATCCAGTCTCTCCCCCAGTGGGATGTCTACAGTACACACAGCAGGTGAAATCTAATAGTTTTAAAGATAGTTTTAAAGATTTAATTTAACAACCACCTGGTTGTCATGCAAACTAGCTCACTTGAATTGAGTTGCCTAATTAGTTTCAAGTCTATTGTGTTCCGTCAAGTGATGACCACACTTTGATGGCCACCAATTAGAAAATAAGCAGCAGGGTTGTGAATTTAAGTTGAAATTGATTCATTTATCATGTTACAAGTATATTATATGTTTATGTATTCGTCACTGAGAGCTTTTGCTGTCAAATTCTCATCCTATTGCAAGCTGTGTGTGTGTGTGTGCGTGTGCGTGTGCGTGTATGTGCGTGTCTGTGCGTGTCTGTGCGTGCGTGCGTGCGTGCGTGCGTGGAGAGTTCAAAACATTTATTTAAGTGTCACTCCATAATGACACAATAATAGAACATATAGATTAAAAGAAGCACATTGTGGCCCACTCAAATTGACTTTTGAGACACTAAAAACAATCAAACAGTCAAACATGGTGCTGGTATTACACCATCTATACACATGTATGCATAAACAAATCAGAGTACAGAGGATCAAAGGACAGTTAGGCACTTATAAAGAAACGTCTCCATTGGAGGATAAAGTAACAGGCTTTGGCGCAGGCATTTACATTATTGTTACCTGATCAAATTTCACAAAATGTATTCGTTGTTTTTTTTATTGTGTGTCGTGCATGTTTATCAGAATATAGTTGTATAGGATTGTAACATGTTTTTGAAAAACAACCAAAATCATTAGAACCATCAATCTGATCAGCAATCTGTTTGTAAAATCATGGATGTAATCCCATGTATTATAAACACATAGGTATTATGAACCTCAAAGGGGGCAAGCTACCAAATGGCTAACATTTGCAACACTGCTTGGCCACAAAACTGCACCTGGGGCAGGGAACAATCATTTGTTACTAATAGCCCCATATATTTGAGCGCCGCTGAAAGAAAGCCTTGAGTGATAACCAGACCATGTGTCTCACTCTGATCAACGGACATATCTCCCAAATAAATCCCATCACAAGGAAACTGGCCAAACACATCGTCATGGGTCACCCAAGGTAAGTTTGCGGAGATGGGTGCTGGCTAAAGGAGCAAAATGTCACCCTCGAAATTGAAAATCCATATCTAGTGTTCACATTAGGAGACGGAATCAGATAATGGAATCTCACTCTTCTGTTGGTGAGGGACACGCCACGAATCCAGTCATTTAGTTTTTTTCTCTTTCAATTCTTTATCTTATTTTCGCCCTTCTATTTTGGTGTGAGTGCCATGGCTCAATATCTAATTATGGTAGCTAAACTGATAAAAGAAGGAAGTGAACTTTGCATTGAAGAGTTGAAACAGAGGAACAAGAGGTACGATTGTCATTATTGACGTTTTGAAACAAAAGCATTGCACTTTCTTTTCCCACATCATATATAAATAGTTAAGGAATTATTGTATATGAGAAAAACCTCTAGACCCTTTACAAATTATTCAAAATTATTTCCGTTTGCAATCGCAGACCTTCTAGAAGGGAACCTTAAAATGGATTCCCACCCCCAATGTTTTTTCTACATTAAACATCTAGCAATGTTCCTTGCAAACGCTACTTTGATGTCGTTATATTTGAGTGCATTAGATTAGAAAATCCATCAAGTGGCTTAACTTCATTTTCTGTATGTATTCCCTCGATACACATCTGGCTTTATATTAGAGTAAAGCTTTCAGGTTGAGTTAGTGATTTCATTTGGTGAGTACTGTACTGTGTCCTTTGTTTGTGGTGCACATCAAAGGAAATGGCAGTGTGTTAATGAAGGGGCCTGTTCTCAACGTAAGCACTCGGCGAACTCAGACACAAATGGACGTGTATTAATGTCAATTAGAATAATTGTTTAATCAATTGTTTGCCCACGTCTTCACACTTTTCCAAGGCGAGTGGTTAGATGGTGATTAGACGGTGCCATTGATTAATTAAATTGTTTGACCTTCTAAGTTTTGTTTTATTTAAAGGAGAACTGTTAATGGTTCAGAGAAATGGTCAAATATCATGAACAGTGAATTTGAATAGCTATATTCTATATTCATTAAACATTATGATCAGGCAGTATAATTTCTTATGAAGCAAAGTGTTATAATGCATTATGCACCATGAAGAGAGTATTCATAATTAGTGTTACTGGTGCAACTCTGCCAGCAGGTGCTTTGAGGCCTAAGAGGGCGCACAGAGGTAAAGGAGAGGTGAAAACACACGGACATCCTGCTGTTTAATTGTTGGCTGACAGTTGTTTGTTTTTAACAACAAAGATTAAAAGGTGAATAAACAGTTAAAGGTATACAATGACTAATCCACGTACAGATTGCTCTACACATGACTGAAAACAATAAATCAGCGTGTAACGTCTGGAGAGTGATGGGTGTGGAGTCGGACGCAGAGAGCAGAAGGTTGACGGGAAGGCTTTAATGTCCTTTCGTAAAGTAACCAGTTACAAACATGGGTGAATCCCAAAACACAGGCGCAACAAACCCAAAACCATAGTTACTCAAAATAACGGACAGCGAAAACCCAAAAGAACACAAACACCACATACGTCAAATAACAACAAGCCCGCACAAACACCAGCGGGCTAAAGGAACCTAAATAACACCCATCCCAAAACCCCAACAAGGAACAGGTGAAAACAATTAGACAAAAACAAACGAAAAGGAAAAAGGGATCGGTGGCAGCTAGTAGACCGGCGACGACGACCGCCGAGCGCCACCCGAACAGGAAGGAAGGCCACCTTCGGTGGTATTCGTGACACTTGTGGACCGGATTTGTCCCGCATTCCTCCAGTTGAAGATCCCTGACCTTGACTGTCTACACTCAAGACACTCCCAACCTCTGAATATAGCACTACATTTCAATATAGAAGTATAGTGAGTTTAGACCACTGAGGATTGTCACTCTGTCACACTCATGTTACAAGGGGCCCAAAAGAAGAGTTCTGTATGTGATAGGGGTCCTTTAAAAAAGAGAAATGTGTGTCAGTTTGATACATGTCTCAGTGACAGCATGGCAATTGGATCTACTGTCAGCTACAATAGCTTTTCTCCTCTTTCAAGGCAACACACACACATGCAGAAATGTGTGTGGGCACACACACACATATACATACACACACAGGGATGCTTACAATTGTTTGCCCACATCTTCAAACTTTTCCAAGGCCAGTGCATAGATGGTGATTAGATGGTGCCTTTGATTAATTAAATAGTTTGACCTTCTCAATTTTGTTTTATTAAAGAAGAACTTTTAATGTTTTAGAGAAATGGTCAAATATCATTAATAAGAGTGAATGTGTCTGAAAAGTTGATGAAAGATCAACGCAGGTGTGTTGCATGTAATGAGTCTTATGAAAGAAATGTGATGAGAATATGTTATTAGCTTTCCAACTCCTATTTTTAAGCTAAAATAGGAAAGTAAAATAAAATAGTAGATGTTAAAATAACGATTTTAAAGTAGGCTACTCACGTAACAAAATGTTTTAACTATGACACATCTTCAAAATAATAGACAATAAATCAAACAAAGACTGAACAAACACTCAGAGAACACGCTACACATTTTGTCCAATCAGTTTTCCTCAGGCAAAATCAAAAGCAAACCTCGACCTGGAATGAAGGATATAGGGTGCACTAACACTTCCCATGAATACCTCTTATTAATGCATTATAATGTAATATAAGTACATTCTGAATGCCTAATGAGGTATGCATAAGTAAGCGATAATCAACAAGGGGCTATGTATTCTATGGAAAATAATGAACAACGTTGAAGGTATGTTCCACGACACGCTAGTGGAGTCGATTATCTATTTTATACCATGGCTATAATTTAACACATTTGCAGGTAGCAATTTGTTCAACATCCATGGAAGTAACTAGACAAGACTTGATAGTTTAGCTAATCAAACCATCAGTTCTAGGTTGCCATTTTGAAAATCGAATTCAACAATGCCAATAATGTTTTCAATTTGACTTTGTAGAACATGTAAGAACATGTAAGAATGAACTATAGAGACTAAATTCTACCATGCAAATATGATGTGTGTTATAAGGAAATAATGCATGCTCTAGAATGCCCCTTCAAGTCAATCAGAAACAAGTATTCAACATCGCCATGTTAAAAAGTAGTCCTGAATGAATCGTGAATAATGATGAGTGAGAACGTTACATACACAGAAATATCATACCCCCAAGACCTGCCCCAACCAAAACAAACAGCAAATGCATCCAACAAGTGTGTAGAGTCACAAGCTTGTTGTAGTCATTACACGCAAGGGATATGGAACCAATTACTTCACTTGTTACCACTTTAATACAGATACACTATAAGGGAATTTGTCCCAATACTTTTTGGTCCCCTAAAATGTGGGGGACTATGTACAAAAAGTGTTGTATTTTGTAAACAGTTCACCCGATATGGAGGAAAATACCCTCAAATGAAAGCTGGCAGTCTGCCAAAAAACACACACACAAGGATGCTTCCAGAGAAAGGGGGGATATTGCAATGTTTGTAGTATATGTGAGAGTACTACTGCCTCTGCCCAAAGGCCCAGGCTTTTGTGTTGCAAGTAGTACTACTCTCACCTCTGCACTGCAGGAACCATGAATTAAGACCCCGTTCTTGCTCTCTCCACAGTGGCCTGTAATGGAAAAGTATTGGACAGAGATCACTTGCCTCTTCCATATATGAACGATAGCCATATCCGACAGAGCTTCACAGAAATCAGCTATAACAGTGGGGTGGTGTAGAGTTAGTATATCCCAATGGGGGATTTTATTGAAAAATAGAATGCTATTGATTCACCAGTAAGGTATAAGGAAGGACCCATAAGAACCAGATGTACTATACGGCAGTGGTGTAAAATACTTAAGTAGAAATACTTGAAAGTACTACTTAGGTCGTTTTCTGGGGTATCTGTACTTTACTTTACTATTGAACATTTTGTAAACTTTTACTTTTACTTCACTACATTGCTAAAGAAAATAATGTACTTTTTACTGCATATGTTTTCCCTGACACCCAAAAGTAGTCATTACATTTCGAATGCTTAGCAGGACAGGAAAATTGTGTGCTTTACACACTTATCAAGAGAACATCCCTGGTCATTTCTACAGCCTCTGACCTGGCAGACTGAGTAAAACACTAAAACACACGCTTAGTTTGTAAATGATGTATGCATGTTGGACTGTGCACCTGGCTATCCGTAAAATAAATACATAAAACAAGGAAATGATGCCATCTGGTTTGCTTAAAATAAGGAATTTGAAATTATTTATACTTTTACTTCTTATTTTGATAATTAAGTATATTTTAGCAATTATATTTACTTTTGATATTTAAGTATATTTAAAACCAAATACTTTTAGACTTTTACTCAAGTAGGATTTTACTGGGTGACTTACTTTTACCTGAGTCATTTTCTATTAAGGTATCTTTCACTTTTACTTGAGTCATTTTCTATTAAGGTATCTTTACTTTTACTTATGACAATTGCTTACTTTTCCCACCACTGATCGATACCAGACTGACAAGCACTTTGATTTCCACCGGCGGCCTTCCATCAAAGCCCATTCCTTGTTCTCTTGACAAGAGAGCTCCAGCATCTACCTGCCTCTCTCAGGTTAATATGGCTGCAGGCTAATATTACATCGCTTAGCACCGCAATGCTAAAATAATCCATGCTTTGTTCTACTGTCGCTCACTCACAAAATGTTTTCCTAACACCACACACACGAGTTGCATTTGGATGTCTATAAATTCATACAGGTTTGTTGCAGCAAATTACCATATTTATGTGAAAGAGGTAGTTATCATGAGGAACAAGAAAAGACAACAACCATACTTTTGAAGATTTTTTTTTACGGTCAGTGTCTTGTACACTTCTTAGGCCAACACACAGCTAGAATGACACCTTTCTCCTTCTTAGAACACTCAATAGCCAGTGGTGTAAAGTACTTAAGTAAAAATACTTTAAAGTACTACTTAAGTCGTTTTTTTTAATATCTGTACTTAACTATTTATATTTTTGACAACTTTTATTTTTACTTCACTACATTCCTAATGAAAATAATGTACTTTTTACTCCATATATTTTCCCTGAAACCTAAAAGTACACATTACATTTTGAATGCTTAGCAGGACAGGAAAATTGTCTAATTCAAATCGAATCAAACTTTATTTGTCACATGCGCCGAATACAACAAGTGTAGACCTTATCGTGAAATTCTTACTTACAAGCCCTTAACCAACAGTGCAGTTCAAGAAGAGTTAAGAAAATATTTACCAAATAGACAAAAGAAAAAAATTATAATAACAAGTAACACAATAAGAATAACGACATCCGGTTTGGAGCGAGCGGTCGCATTTGCATTCGCTCTGCAGGTAGTATAACTTTTCATTACATTTCATTATAGTACAACGGTTTAATTTGTCCAACCTTAGCAATTTCTTCTTAACTAGCTACATAGCCGTCTGTGCATCAAAGATAATTGCGTAATTATCGTATTTCGTCGTCTATCGTATCTGCCCAGCAGCTAGCAAACGTCCACCGTCTACCGAATAGTAGTATAACTTTTCATTACATTTCATTATAGTACAACGGTCTGATTTTCATTACAGTACAACGGTTTGATTTGTTTGATCTTAGCTAGCTACATAGCCGTCTTTGTATCAAACATAATTGCGTAGTTATTGAGGTTCGCTAGCCAGCTATTTTCGCCCTAACGTAACGCAACGTAGCCAACACTGCTAGCTAGCCAGCTTGCCACCGAATAGCAGCATTGTAGAAACGAGTGCATTACAACGGAACGACTTGATTAGTGTAGTGTTAGCTGGCTACACAGTTGTCTTTGCTATCTTTGATTTGTTTGATCTTAGCTAGCTACTTAGCTGGCTACATAGCCGTCTTTGTATCAAAGATAATTGTGTAGTTATCGAGGTTCGCTGAGGTTCGCTAGCCAGGTATTCTCGTCCTAACGTAACGTAAGGTAGTCAACCCTGCTAGCTAGCCAGCTAGCCACCGATTAGCAGCACTGTAGAAACGATTACATTACAACGGAACGACTTGATTTGTGTAGTGTTAGCTAGCTACATAGTTTTCTTTGCTAGCTTTGTATCTAAGATAATTGTGTAGCTTTGAGTAATTATCGGTTAGCTAGCCAGCTATTTTCGCCTGCCGCGCTGCCGTCCTCCTACCTAGCCAACACTGCTAGCTAACACTGCTAGCTAGCCAACTTCTACCGAATAGCAGCACTGTAGAAACTTACATTACAACGGAACGACTTGATTAGCGTAGTGTTAGCTAGTTGTCTTTGCTGTCCTGGTATCCATGATAATTGTGTAGTTTAGAGAAATTTTGAGAAATTGTCGAGGTCACCTAGCCAGCTTCACTTTCAACAACGCAGCTACTGCTAGCCAGGCTACTTCACCAGCCAGCAGTACTATATCATTTTAGTAAATAAGATCTTTTATTTTATTTATTTTTTGCAACGTAAGCTTAACTTTCTGAACATTCGAGACGTCTAGCCCACTTGTCATTCTAATCTCCTTTGCTTTAGCGTAGCCTCTTCTGTAGCCTGTCAACTATGTGTCTGTCTATCCCTGTTTTCTCCTCTCTGCACAGACCATACAAACGCTTCACACCGCCTGGCCGCGCCCACCCTAACCTGGTGGTCCCAGCACACCCTAACCTGGTGGTCCCAGCCCGCACGACCCACGTGGAGTTCCAGGTCTCCGGTAGCCTCTGGAACTGCCGATCCGCGGCCAACAAGGCAGAGCTCATCTCAGCCTATGCGTCCCTCCAGTCCCTCGACTTCTTGGCACTGACGGAAACATGGCTCACCACAGATAACACTGCTACTCCTACTGCTCTCTCTTCGTCTGCCCACGTGTTCTCGCACACCCCGAGAGCTTCTGGTCAGCGGGGTGGTGGCACCGGGATCCTCATCTCTCCCAAGTGGTCATTCTCTCTTTCTCCCCTTACCCATCTGTCTATCGCCTCCTTTGAATTCCATGCTGTCACAGTTACCAGCCCTTTCAAGCTTAACATCCTTATCATTTATCGCCCTCCAGGTTCCCTTGGAGAGTTCATCAATGAGCTTGATGCCTTGATAAGCTCCTTTCCTGAGGACGGCTCACCTCTCACAGTTCTGGGTGACTTTAACCTCCCCATGTCTACCTTTGACTCATTCCTCTCTGCCTCCTTCTTTCCACTCCTCTCCTCTTTTGACCTCACCCTCTCACCTTCCCCCCCTACTCACAAGGCAGGCAATACGCTTGACCTCATCTTTACTAGATGCTGTTCTTCCACTAACCTCATTGCAACACCCCTCCAAGTCTCCGACCACTACCTTGTATCCTTTTCCCTCTCGCTCTCATCCAACACTTCCCACACTGCCCCTACTCGGATGGTATCGTTTTCCTCTTCTGTCTCTGCTGCTAAAGCCACTTTCTACCACTCTAAATTCCAAGCATCTGCCTCTAACCCTAGGAAGCTCTTTGCCACCTTCTCCTCCCTCCTGAATCCTCCTCCCCCTCCCCCCCCCTCCTCCCTCTCTGCAGACGACTTCGTCAACCATTTTGAAAAGAAGGTCGACGACATCCGATCCTCGTTTGCTAAGTCAAACGACACCGCTGGTTCTGCTCACACTGCCCTACCCTGTGCTTTGACCTCTTTCTCCCCTCTCTCTCCAGATGAAATCTCGCGTCTTGTGACGGCCGGCCGCCCAACAACCTGCCCGCTTGACCCTATCCCCTCCTCTCTTCTCCAAACCATTTCCGGAGACCTTCTCCCTTACCTCACCTCGCTCATCAACTCATCCCTGACCGCTGGCTACGTCCCTTCCGTCTTCAAGAGAGCGAGAGTTGCACCCCTTCTGAAAAAACCTACACTCGATCCCTCCGATGTCAACAACTACAGACCAGTATCCCTTCTTTCTTTTCTCTCCAAAACACTTGAACGTGCCGTCCTTGGCCAGCTCTCCTGCTATCTCTCTCAGAATGACCTTCTTGATCCAAATCAGTCAGGTTTCAAGACTAGTCACTCAACTGAGACTGCTCTTCTCTGTATCACGGAGGCGCTCCGCACTGCTAAAGCTAACTCTCTCTCCTCTGCTCTCATCCTTCTAGACCTATCGGCTGCCTTCGATACTGTGAACCATCAGATCCTCCTCTCCACCCTCTCCGAGTTGGGCATCTCCGGCGCGGCCCACGCTTGGATTGCGTCCTACCTGACAGGTCGCTCCTACCAGGTGGCGTGGCGAGAATCTGTCTCCTCACCACGCGCTCTCACCACTGGTGTCCCCCAGGGCTCTGTTCTAGGCCCTCTCCTATTCTCGCTATACACCAAGTCACTTGGCTCTGTCATAACCTCACATGGTCTCTCCTATCATTGCTATGCAGACGACACACAATTAATCTTCTCCTTTCCCCCTTCTGATGACCAGGTGGCGAATCGCATCTCTGCATGTCTGGCAGACATATCAGTGTGGATGACGGATCACCACCTCAAGCTGAACCTCGGCAAGACGGAGCTGCTCTTCCTCCCGGGGAAGGACTGCCCGTTCCATGATCTCGCCATCACGGTTGACAACTCCATTGTGTCCTCCTCCCAGAGCGCTAAGAACCTTGGCGTGATCCTGGACAACACCCTGTCGTTCTCAACTAACATCAAGGCGGTGGCCCGTTCCTGTAGGTTCATGCTCTACAACATCCGCAGAGTACGACCCTGCCTCACACAGGAAGCGGCGCAGGTCCTAATCCAGGCACTTGTCATCTCCCGTCTGGATTACTGCAACTCGCTGTTGGCTGGGCTCCCTGCCTGTGCCATCAAACCCCTACAACTCATCCAGAACGCCGCAGCCCGTCTGGTGTTCAACCTTCCCAAGTTCTCTCACGTCACCCCGCTCCTCCGCTCTCTCCACTGGCTTCCAGTTGAAGCTCGCATCCGCTACAAGACCATGGTGCTTGCCTACGGAGCTGTGAGGGGAACGGCACCTCAGTACCTTCAGGCTCTGATCAGGCCCTACACCCAAACAAGGGCACTGCGTTCATCCACCTCTGGCCTGCTCGCCTCCCTACCACTGAGGAAGTACAGTTCCCGCTCAGCCCAGTCAAAACTGTTCGCTGCTCTGGCACCCCAATGGTGGAACAAACTCCCTCACGACGCCAGGACAGCGGAGTCAATCACCACCTTCCGGAGACACCTGAAACCCCACCTCTTCAAGGAATACCTAGGATAGGATAAAGCAATCCTTCTGCCCCCCCCCCCCCCCTTAAAAGATTTAGATGCACTATTGTAAAGTGGCTGTTCCACTGGATGTCATTAGGTGAATGCACCAATTTGTAAGTCGCTCTGGATAAGAGCGTCTGCTAAATGACTTAAATGTAAATGTAAATGTAAATGTAATGTAATGATGCTATATACAGGGGGTACTGGTACCGAGTCAGTGTGCGGGGGTACAGGTTAGTTGAGGTAATTTGTACATGTAGGTAGGGGTGAAGTGACTATGCATAGATAATAAACAGTGAATAGCAGCAGTGTACAAAAGGGATAGAAGCAGTCTTATGGCTTGGGGGTAGAATCTGTTGAGGAGCCTTTTGGTCCTAGACTGAGTGCTACGGGGCGGTAATCATTTAGGCAGTTTACCTTCGCTTTATTGGGCACAGGGACTATGGTGGTCTGCTTGAAACATGTAGGTATTACAGACTCGGTCAGGAAATGTTTGAAAATGTCAGTGAAGACACTTGACAGTTGGTCCGTGCATGCTTTGAGTACACGTCCTGGAAATCCGTCTGGCCCAGCGGCTTTGTGAATCAGCTACCGAGAGCGTTATCACTTAGTCATCCAGAAGAGCTGGTGCTCTTGTGCATGCTTCAGTGTTGCTTGCCCTGAAGCGAGCATACAAGGCATTTAGCTCATCTGGTAGGCGCGGGTCACTGGTCAGCTCGTGTCTGGGTTTCCCTTTGTATTCCGTAATAGTTTTCAAGGCCTGCCACATCCGACAAGTGTAGAAGGATTCAATCTTAATCCTGTATTGATGCTTTGCATGTTTGATGGTTCGTCTGAGGGCATAGCAGGATTTCTTATAAGCATCCGGATTAGTCTCCCGCTCCTTGAAAGCGACAGCTCTAGCCTTTAGCTCGATGCGGATGTTACCTGTAATCGATGGCTTCTGGTTGGGATATGTACGTATGGTCACTGTGGGGACAACATCGTCGATGCACTTTCTGATGAAGCCGATGACTGAGGTGGTGTACTCCTCAATGCCATTGGATGAATCCCGGAACATATTCCTGTCTGTGCTAGTCCTTTAGTGTGGCATCCGCGTCACCTGACCACTGAGCGAGTCACTGGTACTTCCGGCTTTAGTTTTTGCTTGTAAGCAGGAATCAGGAGGATATATTTATGGTCAGATTTGCCAAATGGAGGGCCAAATGTATGCATCTCTGTGTGTGGAGTAAAGGTAGTCCAGGATTTTTTCCCCCTCTGGTTGCACATGTTACATGCTGGTAAAAATTTGGTAAAACTCATTTAAGTTTGCATGCATTAAAGTCTCCGGCCACTAGGAGCGCCGCTTCTGGGTGAGCATTTTCTTCTTTGCTTATGGCTTTCTAGAGTTGGTTGAGTGCGGTCTTAGTGCCAGCTTCCTTCTGTGGTGGTAAATAGATGGCTACGAATAATATAGATAAGAACTCTCTTGGTAGATAGTGTGGTCTACAGCGTATCATAAGGTACTCTACCTCAGGTGAGCAATACCTCGAGACTTCTTTAATATTAGACATCGCACACCAGCTGTTATTCACACATAGAAACACACACCCCACGCCTCGTTTTATCAGATGTAGTTTCTTTGTTCTGCCGGTGCATGGAAAATCCCCGCCAGCTCTATATTATCCGTATCGTCGTTCAGCCACATCTCGGTGAAACATAAGATATTACAGTTTTTAATGTCCCTTTGATAGGATAATCTTAATCGTAGGTCATCAATTTTATTTTCCAATGATTGCAAGTTAGCAAGAAGAACGGATGGCAGTGGGAGTTTACTCGCTCTTCTACGGATTCTCAGAAGGCAACCCGATCTGTGGCTCCTTTTCCTCCGTCTTTTCTTCAAGCAAATTACGGGGATCTGGGCCTGTTCCATTGAAAACAGGATGTCCTTCTCGTCAGACTCGTTAAAGGAAAAAGTTTGTTGCAGTACGCAGTGAGGAATCGCTGTTCTGATGTCCAGAAGTTGTTTTTTTCGGTCATAAGAGACGGTAGCAGCAACATTATATACAAAATAAGTTTAAAAATAAGTTACACAAATAAACTAACAAAATAGCACAATTGGTTGGGTGAATGTAAAACGTCAGCCACGTTCTTCGGCGCCATCTTATCAAGAGAACATCCCTGGTCATCCCTACTGCCTCTGATCTGGCAGGCTCACTAAACACTTGCTTCATTTGTAAGATGTCTGAGTGTTGGAGCGTGCGACTGGCTATCCGTAAATTAAAAAAACTAGAAATATATGGTTTGATTAATATAAGGAATTTGAAGTGATTTATACTTTTACTTCTACTTTTGATTCTTAAGTATATTTTAGCAATTACATTTACTTTTTTATTCTGAAGTAGATTTAAAAACAAATGCTTCTGAACTTTTACTTAAGTAGGATTGTACTGGGCAACTTTCACTTTTTTGTATGTAGTTCACACACTTATCAAGAGAACATCCCTGGTCGTCCCTATTGCCTCTGATCTGGTGGACTCACTAAACACACATGCTTCATTTGTATATTATGTCTGAGTGTTGGAGTGTGCCCCTAGCTATCTGTACATTTAAAAAAACGAGACGATCATGCTGTCTGGTTTGCTTGATATAAGGAATTTGAAATGTTTTATACTTTTACTTTTGATACTTATGTATATTTGAGCAGTTACATTTACTTTTGATACCTAAGTATATTTAAACCAAATACTTTTAGACTTTTACTCAAGTAATATTTCACTGGGTGACTTTCACTTTTACTTGAGTCATTTACTATTAAGGTATCTTTACTTTCACTCAAGTGTGACAATTGGGGACTCTTGCAGTCAAAATTCAATCCAAATCAGAGTACATTGAGAGTATGGTGTCCATATTAACACAGCCTCAGTGGCACAAGGAGTTAGTGAGTGACTATGCCAACAGGACAAGGGTAGTCAAACAACTCTGAGTATAAAACCTCTTTGTCTCTCTCCAGGGGGACTTGTTTATCGGCCTGGAGCTGGCTTCCAGTCCTGGTCCCTGTTACTTCCCAAGCGTGACATTGTGGGGACGCTAGACTGGGCTGCTCATGCTCATTACCATCACCCGGACGACGTCGGAGACACAAGCCATGGAGATCGTCACCCCGGAGACCATCACTGTCTTTCTTCAGCCACAGAGAAAACAAAAACTCACAACTGAGTGAGATTCAGCACTTTTGTGAGGGATGAAGACATCCATTTACATTTATAAAATACACAGATAATATTTATTGTTTAATTTCAAGCTGCTTTTTATTTCAATACATACTTGGTTAACTCCCCAGGGCATAAGAAAGTTATACAGCATGTGCTTATTACACAAGTATTATTTGTTTATTGATATGTAAATAACATGCATTAGTATATTGCTAGCATTATTCAATGTGATTTGTATTCTAAACTAAAGTTTTGGGATAATGTTTTGCTACAACGTCTCAACAATGTCACAAGCGTTTCACTTTCATACCCTTGTCAATGTATTTTGAAAAGTTTACCCTTGCATTCAGATATCTCTTTAGAGACGACACAGGCTGAACCAAATTGCTCTAGATTTAAAGTGTGATTGACATTTCAAAAACAGTCTATCGATTTGCCCAGGCTATTTCCTCCGGCATGACACGCTGTCGGTCCTGTTTGTCCCAGCAGGTAGTTGACCCATGCTACAGCATAATTGCTGATAGCCATGATCAAAGAATAACAACACACAAACTGCACATCTGAAAGTCTCATAACATTTTGCGAACACCAACAGAACATAGGAGATACAGAGTGAATAGGATGTAAGTATTGACTTGTTGTTCCTACTGAAAGGCCAGTATTTGTTTACCTTGTGTCCTGGGATATGCATACATCCATTTACAACGACAAGTCACACCATTTTCTCTCCCTCCATGCACGGAACCTCCACCCTCTCATTTTCCACCACATAAGACAAGACTGTCAAATCCTCATTCTTCCACCTCCGCAACATTGCAAAGGCAGGTCCTCCCTCTCCCATCCTGCCGCTGAAACCCTCAGACATGCATTAATCTCCTCCGGTCTTGACTACTGCAACTCACTACTCTCCGGCATCAACTCACGCTCCCTCCATAAGCTCCAAATGGTTCAAATCTCTGTAGCCCAACTTCTCGCCCACGCTGTCCTGGCAGCACATCACCCCTGTCCTCCGTGAACTCCACTGGCTCCCTGACTCCCAACGTGTTGCATATAAGATCCTCCTTCTGACCTACAAAGCCCTTCACCGCCTTGCCCCCCCTTACCTCTCAGACATTCTTCTCCCCCACCAACCCATACGCCCACTCTGTTCCACCACAGCGGGCTACCTTGTCATCCTCCAGAGCTTCAGCGACAGGGCCTTCCCCAGTGTTGCTCCTAGGCTCTTGAACTCCCTCCAGCCCCATGTCTTTGACAGGGCCTACCCTTAAGCCCCCCCCCCCACACACACACACACACACACATTCAAGCAAAGAAATACTACTAAGACACTCCTCTCTTCACCATACTGAGCAGCACCTAACCCTTACCCTACCCTTAACCGAGTTCATATCTAAATCCCAACCCTCCCCTCCCCATACACTGATACATCACAGTTATTCCCTTCATTGAGCCCACCCTTCTCTTTATTCATGTCTTGTTTGGTCTGATGTTTTGTTTTGACTCCTGTTTTGTTGTTTTTGTTTTTCATTTCTATAATTGTAAAGCAACTTTGGGTCCTTCAAAAGCGCTATGTAAGTCCCAATGCATTATTATTATTATTTGATTATTAACTCTTAAAGGGATAGTTCGGGGTTTTGACAATGGAGCCCTTTATCTACTTAATCCAGAGTCAGATGAACTCATGGATACCATTTTTTCTCTTTGCGTCCAGTATGAAGGAAGGTAGGGGTAGTTTTGCGAGCCATTGCTAACTAGCGTTAGCACAATGATTGCTAGCCGTTCCCGTAGACTTCCAGTCATTACACTAACACTAGTTAGCAGTTGCGCTAGAACTAGTTAGCAACTTCCTTCAAACAGCAAGTAGAGACATAAAAATGGTATCCACAAGTTAATCTGACTCTGGGGAAGTAGATAAAGGGCTTCATTGTCAAAACCCAAACAATTCCTTTAACACCAAAAGATCAAGGATAAAAAACGTACACTAAAGCACATTATATCCTTCATTTAAATAATTGATTAGCATGAATGTCTTACAATACATTTCTGAGTGCCTAGGATTCTCACGTCTACCACCTTCACAATAGTACTACCTGAGCCAAGCTGGCTGTCTGTTTTTTTTGGTCTTATAGGAGGTTAAATAGAATCCTTGATTGATAGTGTCTCTGTTTGTGCCGTATTATACACAGGAGGATCCCACAGTGAGTAATGACAGTGCGATATCTTCCCATACCAGAGAATTCCAGCTCTGCTTTAGCCAAAACGACTGAGTTCTGTAGTCTGAGCAGTCCCGGTACCCTGTCACGATCAAACAGAGAGATGTAGAAAAGGTTAGGTATGCATGAAGCAGCCTCGTGGAGACAGTGGTGGAAAATGCTTTCAGGCCTACTAGGCTTTGGTTAGAATGCATCGCATCCCTATATAAAGGCTGTGTCACAACTGGCGATGATTGGTATTAGGTATTAGGGCGACACCTTGCCCTTGGCAAGGTCTTCTGCATACATTTTTTTTGTGACATATTTTCTATGATACATTTTTGGACATTTAACTCTTCAGGTTTATATGAAATGGAATGTGTTATCAAACAATGCTATACAGGTGAACGTCAGGATGGATTTCCATACACTAGCCCAGGGGTACTCAACTCATACACTACGAGGTCCAGAGCCTGATGGTTTTCTGTTGTACCTGATAATGAATTGCACACACCTGATGTCCCAGGTCGAAATCAGTCCCTGTTTAGGAGGGAACAATGAAAAAAGACAGTGGAGCTGGCTTCGAGGTCCAGAGTTGAGTTTGAGGGCATTAGCCTATAAGCCTATAAGCCATTTTGAAATGTTTCAAAATACAGTCCATTGGTGTTTATCTTCTATTGTTCAATGGCTTTTTTTATTTAACCAGGCAAGTCAGTAAAGAACAAATTCTTATTTTCAATGATGGCCTACCCTGGGCCAAAGCCAGATGATGCTGGCCACCGCCCTATGGGACTCCCAATCACGGCCAGATGTGATGCAGCCTGGATTCGAACCAGGTACTGAGATGCAATGTCTTAGACCTCTTAGTTTGCCCTTCACCTCTAAGATGTACTGCTATATTTAATTCCACAAGGGGGAATGACACCCAACCCCTCTTCCTCAATTTTACCTGTATTCGGGTTTCAAAATTAGCTGTGTTCAAATCCTGCCTCAAATGAACCCTTTATCCACCTCACTTCACAGTAAAGCCGCTGGCCTGACAAAAATATTTAGCACTGCCACTCTCCAGATATTGGATATGTCACCCTCCATTGCCTGTGCCGTGGACCAATGTCAAACTCATTTTGCCCATGGTTATTTCCAGTACAGCGAGCCACACAATGGCTTTGCAATGGATGATGCTCTTCATGAGAGGAATACTGAGAGGAGTCCATATACGGTGGCCTCAAAGGCCTGTGTTTCAAATGAAGAAAAGTCCATCTGGACCACTGAGAATGAGTCACTATGTTCATCTTCTGTAAAGCAGGTTAGCATTTTTCATCATGAATCTTGTTCTGGAGGCAGCTCTGCAGAATGGTCACTACCTGGCACAGCTACAAAGTTATAACATCTGATTTTAAAGCTTAACCTAACCATCCTGCTAACCCTAACCTTAACCCTAACTTTAGACCAACAATGTTGACTATCCTACTTCTTGCACATTGTCTCTCATGTTCTTGTTTCATTCTTGTCTCTTTGCCTGTTTGTTACATGTCTGAAGCACGTACATAACTTTATTATGATTTCCCCAAGATGACAAAGTTGTTTGAATGTAATTTAATTTTAAAAAATTGACTTCTTTTTTTTCTTTATGGCATTTCGAATTTCTTATAACATACAGTTTACCAAACTGACTCTGCAATGTTAATTCAACTTTGGAGACGGGACATAGTAGAGTAAACCAATAGTAAAGTAGAAACAATGCAATTCATTTTTTCTGACTTTTTCACAGTGCACTATATTTTGAGAGCTTCGGACTATATGGTTCTGCAAAAAACGATGGTTCTGAGATATTTGGCTATAAAGTTCAGAATCTTGTATTATTTTGAATTTAACAACATGACAGGTATTTAGAGTACTTTATACAACCACATTCCAGCCGGTATCTATTCCACAAGTTACCACTGGCTAAATCTATGACGTTAAAATTGCTATTTACTCTGTTCCGCCTAACTGCGTAATCCACTGTCTCATCAGCCCAGCCAGGCAATTTTTTTTTTACTTTATCTCACCTATAAAATCCATCTAGACATTATCTCACATTTCTTTTAGACTAACATTAAGTTTTCAACAGCGGAGATTTGTATAAACCTTGCTGCCTGTCTCTCCGACATTTGCAACATTGTTTCAACATTCAAATTTGATCCCCAGCTGTCCCATAGTAATGAAAGTGTCTGGAGTCAGGACGAGGCAGACAGGCAGGCAGCGTTTCTCATCCAGTCGAAATCATGAATCACACTAAGACTTTCCCCTGCAAATTTACAGCATTATCCTGGCACCAGAGTTGCCTGCTTAATACTGTAAGTTTGCTTTATAGTACTATTTTCTTTACTGTGAGGACATATTACAGCATCCTTTCTGTACATTTACAGGGATTCTGTAATGTTTTACAGTAAGGAAAATTGTACTGTCAAGCAAACTTACAAGTATTAAGCAGGCAATTCTGGTGCCAGGACAATGCTTTAAATGTACAGTGAAATTCTACCTGAAATCGAAATGTAAGAAAAAGAATAAATGTGTACATGAAATACATTTAGTCAAATTGGTAACATTAAAAAAGAATTAACAACAGAATTGACAACAGAAGTAACAAGAAGTTAACACATATGTAACCAAATAAGATAATCATTACAACACTAATGTAAAAGCTATATTGTATGCCTGTGCATGTGGGTTGTGGGGAAGAGAGAGACAAAGAGAGAGAGAGGGAGACGGAGTTTAAATTGGGATTGGGTACAATCCTAAATCTTCCGATTCAGAGCTCCGAGCTCCAACATGCAAGAAGACTTAAGTGAAATAAAACAATGAAAATGGTAATAAGAAAAATTGAAATAATACTATAGGGGGAGCCGCAATCAGACTAAATTACCATAAAGGGGTGTGGAGACAAAGGGAAATAAAACAATACAAATAATAATACAAAAATAAATAATAATGTATACATTATTAACAACTGTAGCAGAGATGAATGTCATTGGGGTGGGGGCAGAGTAAAAGTCCGTTGAGGAGGCGGGGGGGGGGGGGGGAGGCATTCAGCAGCCCGACTATGTTTGGGGTAAGGTGGTCCAGAGGAGGTGAAACACACAACAGGCAAGTTTGGGCCGGAGAGCATCCAGGAGAGAGAAGTCATCGCCGCATCAGGTGTTCCTCGTGGGGCTCCGTAACAAACCTCCTCAATTCTGATTTGTCAGCTCTTCTCACTCCTAGGAAAAGCATAGAAAGAGAAAGAATTGAATGAGAGACATAGAGGACCAGGGCTGTTACAGGGGACATATCAAACTGGTGCTGTGTGTACGTTTACATACCTCACTAGAGGTCAGACTCAGTGAGCTCTTGGAAGAATAGGGCAAGGTAGGGAAATGAGAACAAACAGCTGGCTTCCTCTGGGGCGCCTTGTCATGCACTTTCTATCATCTTCAGGTTTCATCATCTTGGGTTGATTCGAACCTACAGCATATATCCAATATAGTTTATGAAATCAATTGAGGCATTGAACAAATACAAATAAGACAGCTAGATACACCTACTTCAAACCCTAGCAAACAAATACAACATTGCTATGGTCTACACAATATCACGGATTATTTTACCAGACTCACAACCTTTTCCTTTCTAGCTATGCCACCAAATGTTTGCAAGCTACTGGTAAAGTGAACAGATTAAGCTGATATTGTAACATTATGGAACAATGTTTTTTAAATTAAACAAATGGTTAGCGGGAGAGGCTACAGGAAAAGGAGGACGGAGCACTCTCCCATTCTCATCGACGAGGCTGTAGTGGAGCAGGTTGAGAGCTTCATGTTCCTTGGCGTCCACATCACCAACAAACTAACATGGTCCAAGCACACCAAGACAGTCGTGAAGAGGGCACAACAAAACCTATTCCCCTTCAGGAGACTGAAAAGATTTGGCATGGGTCCTCAGATCCTCCAAAGGTTTTACAGCTGCACCATCAAGAGCATTCTGATGGGTTGCATCACTGCCTGGTATGGCAACTGCTCGGCCTCTGACCGCAAAGCACTACAGAGGGTAGTGCGTATGGCCCAGTACATCACCGGGGCCAAGCTTCCTGCCATCCAGGACCTCTATACCAGGCGGCATCAGAGAAAGGCCCTACAAATTGTCAAAGAATCCAGCTACCCTAGTCATAGACTGTTCTCTCTGCTACCGCACAGCAAGAGGTACCGGAGCGCCAAGTCTAGGTCCAAGAGGCTCCTGAACAGCTAATCAAATGGCTACCCAGACTATTTGCATTGAGTAGAATATATCACGGTGACATCTAGATGGCTAACAATATTAGTTATTTATTGTGTAGGCTGCTATCCTACTTGAAATACGGTATAATCCTGGGAGGGGAAAACTCGCCAAATTACTAGTTTCCACCGTCAACACTGTGTTAGGCTTCAGGTGACCAGTGGCACTGCACCTTAGGTCCGCAAGCACCGTGATACAATATGGTGCACTGGTCATTCGCATTAGCGGCTTGCGAGTACAGCCCACAATATGATGTATGTGTTAAATGCGGCCCGTCAATCCGCGCTCAGTCTATTCTCTATGGCACTCAGAGGCTGCGATACAGCCTATAATCACAATAGTCTCTCAGTGATGTTTTTCTAGGTCGCACAGCTAACGTAAACTCGTACATTGCCTTGGTCCGTACAATTGCCATTATTTTAGCGCCCCAAAAACGTAATACTTCCAGATCAACTGTAATGTCAATACCATTGTAAAGCACAATTTCTCCCCTTTCCAACATGATCAATTACATGACCTAAACGCTGCCCGTTTCTGCATAATTCAAGCAGGCAATGAGCCCCGTCGGGTCTTTTTAAAAATGGCGGGTGGGGAAGCGAAACTAATGCGTGATAGTGAGAAGGAGAGAGGTTGTGTGGGAAAATTGCTTTTTTTCACTCGATCTGTCCAACTTATCACCTTATCGCCTCTAAAATGTAAATAAAACACTATAAAGAGTTTATATAATGTGTCATTACATACCTATTTGAAGGTTTGTGTCGAATTTGAATCGGGTTTTTAGGGCGGTGCTAAAGTGATCTTAGAAGTAAACAGCGGCTTTGAGAATGATGATCGCATGCAATGATGACGCAAAAAATGACTAGGTATCCCCCCTTAACCCCGTCACTGTCCATTTCTTGTTTTTAACCTGTTGAGGCTAGGGGGTGCTGTTGTCACTATTTATGGAAATCGTGTAATTTTTGAAACGGCTTCCTACAAAATTCTTGATCTTCCAATATGCATATTATTATTATTATTGGATAGAAAACAGTCTATAGTTTCTATAGGCGTTGAAATTTTGTCTCTAAGTGGAACAGAACTCATTCTACAGCAATTTCCCTGACATGGAGTCAGATTTCAGAAATTTTGGCCCCTGTTCTGGAGTCAGTTTTAAGGCCACTGTTATTACTATGAGTATACGGACACTGCTTACGTCTTCCCCTGGATGCCTTTACGTGATGACGATTTGAATGGTGTCGATTGCGCAATCACAGGCACTATAAATGCAAAAACCCTGTGGATAGGAACTCTTTTCTTGGTGCGTCATGCGCGCGGTAGCCACCGACCCGCACTTGTTCCAAGCATTAGTGTAGGGAGTAATATTTCTCCGGTCATGATTCTACTCGTTATAGGAGTTAAAAACATCATAAGGTAGTTAATTTAAAGCGTTTTATAGCAATTTATATCCGTTTAGTGCGATTTTGGGACATTTATTTCTGAGACACTGTGAATCTCTGGGCACGCTTCTAGTTCATGCCGAACGCAGTTGGCATTTCCACATGGCAAGAGGACAGCTTTCCACCAAAAGACGATTAGACCCAAGAAAGGATGCTTTGCCCAAGATTCTGATGGAAGAACAGCTCAAAGTAGGAACAATTTATTATGATAAATCGTGTTTCTGTCGAAAAATGTTAGTGGCTTAGGACGACATTTTTTTTGACTTAGCTTCGCTTGGCGCAAACTGTATTGAAAAGTAAGGATAATTTAAAAAATGTAATTCCGCGATTGTATTAAGAATTAAATTGTCTATCAATCGCTGTCCACCCTATATTTTTTAGTCACGTTTATGAGTATTTATGTATACGACTAGATCACTGTCTAATATGGCGCACAAACATTTTCTGACCAGCTGGGCTACTTTTCTTATTGTCTAACCATGATTTTGGTGGCTAAATATGCACATTTTCGAACAAACTGTATATGTATGTTGTAATGTGATGTTACAGGAGTGTCATCTGAAGAATTCTGAGAAGGTTAGTGAAAAAATTAATATATTTTGGCGATGTTTACGTTATCGCTCTCTTTGGCTAGAATCAATGCTGGGGTAATGTTTGCACATATGCTATGCTAATATAACGATTTATTGTGTTTTCGCTGTAAGACACTTAGAAAATCTGAAATATTGTCTGTATTCACAGGATCTGTGTCTTTCGATTAGTGTATGCTGTGTATTTTTACGAAATGTTTGATGATTAGTAGTTAGGTAAACACGTTGCTCATTGTAATTATTCTAGTCCATTTGTGACGGTGGGTGCAATTGTAAACTATGCCATCTACCTGAAATATGCACATTTTTCTAACAAAACCTATCCTATACCATAAATATGTTATCAGACTGTCATCTGATGAGTTTTTTTCTTGGTTAGGGGCTATCAATATCTTAGTTTAGCCGAATTGGTGATAGCTACTGTTGTTGGTGGACAAAGTAAAGATGGTGGATTATGCTAATGTGTTTTTAGCTAATAGATTTACATCTTTACATATTGTGTCTTCCCTGTAAAACATTTTAAAAATCGGACATGTTGGCTGGATTCACAAGATCTGTGTCTTTCATTAGCTGTATTGGACTTTAATGTGTGAAAGTTAAATAGTTAAAAAAAATTGAATTTCGCGGCTCTGCCTTTTCAGTGGGGGTGGGGGGGGTGTGCCGCTAGCGGAACGTGTGTCCTTGAAAGGTTAAACGATGAGAGAAGTGCTACACCTGGTGGAGAGAGATTGTAAGACATAAATAGTTGCTTTATGCGTGCTGTACATTACGACATGACACGTCACGATGTAACGGAGGGTCCATTTTTTCAACTTTTCTCCAATACTATAGACCCATTACCATGTCGATCAACGCTTGAATAGAAACCTGGTTCACACCACCGATTTTGAAGTCAACACAGTCACTACAGTCCCATTAGTTTTCTTTGTAGCCTCGTTTGATTGTTGCAGTTGCGCACATTTGTACGGAATGGGGTGAGTTTACGTTAGATATCTACGAGCAATTTAGACCAGACCGAAATGGCTTTTGTCAATTTGAGCTAGCTAGCTAGCAAACGTTAGCCAGATATCTAGCTAGGTTAACTAAGGAAACATGCAGTAATTCAACTTTGGCTAGCAGTAAATATACTTATAAACAAGGCAGTGTACCTACCCAGGCTTCTGAATTGCAGCTAATAACAGTATTTTTCAGCATTTTACCCATGATGAAGTGCAATCTACAGCGTGAATGCTGTGAGACACATTTATGGTATTACACTGAATAGAACTACACTATAGTGTTTAAAACCTCTTGGAAATAGGGGGCGCCCTATTCACTTCTGGATAAAATTGTGCCCAATTTAAACGGCCTCGTACTCTGTCCTAGATCATATGATATGCATAGTATTACTACTATTGGATAGAAAACACTCTGAAGTTTCTAAAACTTTTTTAATTATATCTGTGAGTAAAACAGAACTCATTTGACAGGCAAACTTCCAAACAGGAAGTGAAAAATCGGAAATGGGTCTCTGTGAAAGGCATTGCCTATTCAAATGTCTTTTATTTATGGATCTGTATGATCCTGTATGACGCCTTCCACTAGATGTCAACAGGCAGTAGAACGTGGAATGAAGTGTTTAGCCTTTTCTGGGACCGGATGGGACTCGTTGGAATGAGAGGTCAGCCATATTGGTAGTACTTGGCTACGCACTTGGGTTTGTCATATCGTTGTCCTCAATGCGTTAGGAAGACACAAAGAAATGCTCCGTCTGGGACATTATTGGATATATTTGTGAAAAACATCCTATTCGACAGAAGAAATGGACATTCTAAAACAAAACAACGATTTATTGTGGAACTAGGATTCCTGGCACAGCATTCTGATGAAAGTTCATCAAAGGTAAGGGAACATGTATGATGTTATTTCGTATTTTTGTGGACTCTTTGGACTCCAACATGGCGGAGAATGGCTGAGCGCTGTATCAGATTATTGCATGCTGTGCTTTGTACTAAAGTTATTTTTTTCAAATCTAACACAGCGGTTGCATTAAGAACCAGTGTATATTTAATTATATATGCAACATGTATTTTTCAGCAAAGTTTATGATGAGTTTTTCTGTTAGATTATGTGGCTGTCTAACGTTTCTCCGGACATTTTGGTGCCATTTGTGACCATGGCGGCAATGTAGAACCACGATTTATAGCTATAAATATGCACATTTTCGAACAAAACATAAATGTATTGTATAACATGATGTCATAAGACTGTCATCTGATGAAGTTGTTCAAAGGTTAGTGATTCATTTTGTCTCTATTTGTGGGTTTTGTGAAAGCTATCTTTACGGTGAAAAAATGGCGTTGTGTTTTGGGCTATTGTGGTGAGCTAATGTAACAGATGTATAGTGTACTCTCCATGCGTTGTGTTTTCTAATAATAAATAACTTCGGCCAGTGGTCCCAGTTGAGCATCATTTATTTCTGCTGTTGTTAAATGGGAAACAGCACGTTAGTTGTGCAGGGCTTAACAGTGTTGATGGCTGTCGATGACAAAATCCCTTGCATCACATTTTCATACTGGGCGAACAAAATACAAAAATACAATACAAAATATAACATGTGTAAATACCTGTTGTTAAATGGGAAACAGCACGTTAGTTGTGCAGGGCTTAACAGTGTTGATGGCTGTCGATGACAAAATCTGTAGCATGAAGACAACTGTGTTAGCCATGGCTTATGTGACCATGACATCGGTGTAAGCTAGCTAACACAATTATTTACAGCAATCATATGCCAAAACACATCCCAGAAAGCCCCTCAATCCCTAACAGGTACCATATACCCACACATGTATAAAATCAGTAACGTACAGCAACCTTGTACACATTGTAAAATAGAAAATAGAAAACAGTATTCAGAACGTGACCTACCCCTTGCATCACATTTTCATACTGGGAAGACCTGACGTTCGCGATCTCCCCCTATCTGCAAGTGGGGCCAATCACGACACCCCTTATTGTCATCAGAATTGAACTAACCAATAAGAATGCTTGAACATCAAATACACATTTCTTTAGAGGCAAGTGGAAACATAACCAACCCTGTTACATTCTCCCCTGCTGAATTACACTTGCATACTACAAAGAAACTAAATGAGGTATGCAATACCTTGCAATACATATGTCACCAAATATTCCAGTGCAAAGACTATTCTCTAAAGAGAATTAGGGGAATTCAAAGACCCCGTAGGAAAACATGCCTGTTACATGTTCAGTACACTCAGTGACAATGAGAACCTCAGACAGAAAAACCTTGGCCTACATGACCCCTGACCCATTACCTCTATAGGGTCTCTTGAACGTTAAAAGTAAAAAAGAAATTGTGGCTACAGACTTGGATTCTAATCCTACACCCACACAGGTACTCTAATGAATTCTGTATGAAAAACCCTCTGTGTCTGCATAGTCTCAATGAGTCTCACTGGGCGTTTCCTAACTCGACCAGCCCCTGACCTGACAGTCCTAACAGAGTTATCATTACGTTTAACCTGTTCAACTACAACCACCATTGGTGGGTCACTGTCCACAGTCGATGGGTAGTCAAGGTCAAGGGTTCTATGACTGTTGCTGGAGCTTGTGCCACCAGTGGCATCTTCAGAATGTCTTTCTTCCTCAGAGGGTTCGGACATTCCTTCTCCAAAGGTTAGCTCTGACATGCTTGTGCCACCAGTGGCACCCTCAGAATGTGGTGAGTTCTGAGGGTCCCTCGCCAGTGGCCCATCTTCCAGCACATCTGGGGTCTCTTTTTCAGAGGGCTCCGACTGTGTTTCCTCCGAGGTCTGTTCTGATACCCACACACTAGTCCTCTCACCGATGTCCATTTCTGGTATATCGTTCATGGATGAGTCCTCCATCTCCTCACTCGGATCCTCACGGTCTCCCGTATTAGGTGTCTCTAAGGCAGTGTCAGGGAGAGGCAAGAAGTTTACAGGCATTATCAGATTACGGTGGACCGTTTTCTCCTGGCCAGTCGACATGTTCTGTATCTTGAAGATGTGGATGTCACTATTCTTCTCCGTAACAATATAGAGGTTGTTCTCCCAGCGATCCGCCAGCTTCCTCTTTCCACGTTCACCCTTATTCGCCAGCAGCACCCGATCACCGACCTCCACTGGAGCTCCTCTGATCTTCCTGTTGTAGAGGCCCGCATGCCTCTTCAGCTGTTTGGTTGCCGACAACTGTACAGTCTCCATGGCCTCCCTCAGGTCTCTCGTCAGGGACTTGACGTACTCATCATAGTCTACAACATTTGAGTCTTGTAGCACCGTACCAAACATCATGTCGACAGGCAGACGTGGGGTTCTCCCAAACATCAACTGGAAAGGGGCGTGGCCCGTGGTTTCATGGACTGTACAGTTGTAGGCGAAGGTCAACGACTTCAGCTCCTGTTGCCACCTGTGCTTCGCTCTCGTAGGTAAAGCCCTGATCATGTTTCCCAGCGTTCTATTGAACCTTTCGACTCCCCCGTTCCCCATCGGATGGTAGGGAGTTGTGTGCGACTTCTGGACTCCTGCAGCACTCAACAACTCAGCAATCAATTTACTTTCAAAGTTGGCCCCTTGGTCGGAATGGATACGACGAGGAAAACCATACACACAGAAGATGTTGTTCCACAGCTGAAGGGCCACTGCTTTAGCTGATTGGTTCGGACACAAGAAGGCATGGGCCATCTTAGTAAAATGATCAGTGACGACCAGAACATCCAAGGACTTGTTGTTGGAGTCTTCAGCAGACCAGAAGTCCACACACACCAACTCGAGGGGCTCAGTTGTGATGATGTTCTCCAGTGGAGCTCTGGCCTCTGGCTCGGGGGCCTTACTGAACACACACCTCTTGCAGGTCTTGACATACTCTCTCACATCCGACTCCAGACCATGCCAGAAGAACCTCTGTCTCGTCAAGTACAACGTCCGCTGTTGCCCCTGATGACCGGCTTCATCGTGGACACCCTTCAAAACTGTCGCCCTCATTGAGGTGGGTACTACATACTGGTACGTCTTCCTCTTTGAAAGCAAACTTTTGGTAACGGGATATATTACACCCATTTTCAGAGTGAGCTTCTCCCAGGTCTTCAGAATCCGCAGAGCCTCGATTGGTTCATGGCCACGTTCCCTTCTAGAAGGTCTACGGCCCCTGTCCACGTAGAAGACAACTCTGGCGAGTGCATCATCCTGGCGCTGCTTTGATATCAGGTCGTCACGGGACAGCACTCTCACATCTGACATCTCAGATGGCACCAATGACTGAGTGAGCTGAGGCAGTAGCAGCGCACAGTTCTGTAGACCAGCCTCCTCTTGCGACCTCAGGATTGCTGACACCGCTTCCTTTGACAGAGAACCAGGAGAAGGATAGGAGGTAGTTTGGCAGTCCATGACAATTTCACAGGCATCTGCCTCAATTGACGGTGAGCAGCTTTCGAGGTCGAATGGGTGGTTCGACCAGCGGAACACATCTTGCACCTTCTCAGCATGTACTCCCGCAGCTTCTTCCAGCAAGGCCTTGTATGGAACCCTTGTGATGCGGTGGAGAGCGCTCGGCTGCACAAATGGCTGTCTACTGAGTGCATCAGCAATGACATTTTTGGGACCGGGGATGTACTTTATGTCAAACTCGAATGGAGCGAGTTTAGCAACCCATCTCTGTTCACAGGCGTCCAATTTGGGCTTGGACAGGATGTATGTTAATGGGTTGTTGTCTGTCCATACAGTAAAAGGCTTGCCCCTTAGCCAATGACTAAACTTCTCACAGACTGCCCAGCGTAAAGCAAAAAACTCTAACCTATGGGCAGGATACTTTGACTGTGCATAAGTAAGAGATTTGCTAGCGAATGCTACGGGCCTGGCTGCAGACCCATCCTCTGGCACTTGGGAGAGGACAGCACCTAATCCATTACTAGATGCGTCTACAGACAGCAAGAAAGGTCTACTAAAATCAGGGTGGGCTAGCATGACCTGATCGAGGAGAGCTTGTTTCAACTGACTAAAGGCCTGTTTGCACTCACCAGTCCAGTCAGCTGCTGTGAGTTTCCTATTTATTCTTCTTTTCCTCTTTCCTTTCCCATGGCGTGGTGCCTTCGTCCCAGTTGTTAGCCCATGCAGCGGCTTAGCGATGGTGGAGCACCCCTCAATGAACTGCTGGTAATAGACTATCATTCCGAGAAAGGACCGAATCTTCCCCTGGGAGGGCACGTCCGTGTTATCCTCCATGAGATCCTTCTCTGTCATCCCTGCAATAGCCTTCACTTTCTCCGGGTCTGTGGCCACACCTCCTTCACTGATGACATGCCCCAAGAACCGCACTGACCTCTTCATGAAATGGCATTTCTTTGGAGCCAATTTCAGATTATGGGCCTTCAGACGCTCAAAAACTGACTCCAAGCGTTACAATCCAAGTTCTTCAGTCGGGGCAAAAACCAGCACATCGTCCAGGTAGCATAGAAGGCTAGAAAAATTTTGATCCCCAAAAATGCTCAACATCATCCTCATGAATGTAGCTGGGCTATTGCACAGTCCTTGTGGAAGACGGTCATATTCATATAACCCAAAAGGAGAAGTGAAGGCTGTAAACTTCTTGTCGTCTTCATGCACCTCCACATTGTAGTAGCCTGAGGTCAAATGCATTGTAGAGAAGAAGGCATTGCCACCCAGGGCCGCCAGAGCATCAGCTTGGTGGGGTAGAGGGTGAGCATCCTTTACGGTGCGAGCATTGAGCCATCGGAAGTCTGTACACAGTCTCAGATCGCCAGACTTCTTCCAGACCAGCACGAGCGGGGAGGTATACTCACTGCTGGATTTCCTGATTATCTCTCGCTCTTCCATCTCATCCAAGGCCTGCCTGAGCTTGTCATAATGGTTAGGGGAGAGCCTACGGTAAGGTAGCCTAAAAGGCTTAGTGTCACTGAGTCTGATGCGATGGACATATCCAGTAGCCTTCCCGCAATCTAGTTTGTTCCGGGAGAAGATACACTCGTAGCGGGCTATTAGCTGAACTAGCCAGGCCTTACACTGTTGCGACAACTGAGTGAACTCAATGTCAATGTCACCTAGACCTAACTCGTGCAACACCTCACTTGTCACTCTGTGCGGTTTTACGGCACTGTCAACGGTCAAGCTCTCTCCACTACCATTGTCAAAGTCTTGATTGGCATCCATTTTGTGTACCTGCTGCACCAGGGGACCGGTTCAACAGTGGGCCCATCTATGTAGTCAGTGTCAAAGTCCTCTAATGCCATGCAAGGAAAAACATCCACTATCTTGGCATTGCGTCTCACTGTTACTGGCTTTGGTGAGGGATTGATAACTTTGACAGGGACCCAGCCATCGCTCCACAATGTCGCTACAGTTCTCCCCACTAGAATGTTTTTTGGTCTTGAGCGTGCCCTCGTAGGCTCAATAACGACAGCACTGCCCGCAGATACATTTTGAGGCGTACACAACCGACCCCAGACTAAATGTTCCTGCATGGGCTCCAATGTGACCGCCCGCTTCAGCCTTACCGTGCCCACTCTTTCCGGCACTTCTGTCCCTTTCCATCTCTCTACATTAGCCAGCAGACGGAACAGTTTGTCATCTCCATTGTGTTCAGATGATGACATCTCCTCCCAGAAGTCACCGGTCGTCTTCAGCTCCCTGATGAGGTGTTTTATCACGTTGCTGCCTAGGATGAGCTCATCACGTTGGCCATCCACTACTAGAACAGGGACAGAGACACTGCTGCCATACACAGACAGATTCAATTCACACACACCTACAGGCTTGGTCTTCAACCCCCCGCAGCCAACCAACACCACTTCAGTCGGACTGAGGGAGCCACTCTTGAGCACACCTGCTTTCTCAAGGCGTGGCACCACCGTAGAGCTCAATGTGCATGCCATAGAACCGCTGTCAATCATAGCGCTCACCTCTATAACATCCCCCAGTAACACACTAGTATAGAAGAGTTCATCGTTGTCGAGCACTCTCTGTGTATTTTGCATAATTACTTTTTCGTTCGACTTGACTTCATCACAAACACTTGAATATATTGACTCTAAATCTACAACACTATCGAATTGGGGCACCTCACAAGGCCCAGCACTTCCCCCCACCCAGTGCGGGCCAGCTAGTTTTCCTGCCGCTGTGTCGTGTTGCTGTTTGATGGAGCGACGGGAATTACATTCCCGACGTGTGTGCCCAGCTGCATAACAGAGGAAGCATAGGTGGTTAGAATAACAATGATCCATTGTGCTGTGGTTCGCATCCCCACACACTTTGCATTGCAAAGGGGGTTTCTCCCTTCTGTGCCTCCTCTGGAAACGGTTATTATAGCCGCCTACAGGTTGCTGAGGCCTCTGCTCCAAGACCCGTTCAAGCATGCCCATCACACGATCCAATGCCTCGGATGAGCCATTTGTGGGCTGCTGCAAGGGGTCCGGACAGTTTGCAAAAGCCGACACTGGCCTACTTACTTCCTGCGTCAGTGTGGTGACCAGTGGGGCCAGCCGCAAGGGACTTGGAGGCTTACACTTCCTCTGGTACTCCTCCAGCCTGCCATGGACCTCCGCAGGCGTCCACTCATGCAATGGTTTGCACATGAATATCAATGACAGCTCTGGGTTCGGACAGTGCTTGATGAACATGACAGTCAGAACACGTGATGGATTGTCCAGCTCCTTGTTCTGCCTCTTCAAACAGTCCTCTGCCACCTCTATGGCTCTGTTCAGTCTGATCCAGTAATCAAACGGAGTCTCACCTTCCATTGGCAACGTAGAATAAACATCAGCTAGGGGCATGTCAGAGTTGATTGTGTCGCTAAAGTGATGCTTCAGAATGTCAAAAACCGGTCTAGGGCCCTGGCTTAAGTCAACTGGGTTACTGCGTAGGCTTACTCTTACCACGTCACGTGCCCGCCCTGTCAGCTTACCCAAAACTTCATCTGACCTCTCCTGCCCACCATAGCCCTTCTTCTGCATGTACACTAACATGGTCTCCTCCCACTCATGCACTGTGCATTCCTCTGAACCATCCCCCCTGAAACACACTGGTTCCCTGACATCATTTTTCACCACTACATTTAGACTAGAGCTGGCCCCAACCTTGGTACCACCAACATAATCAACCTTCTGTCCTACATCCTTTGATTCCAAACAAGAGGCAATATTTTCACCTATGGAGTAACCTATCTGCTTAACAATGTCCGCCAGGAAATCCATAGACACATCCTCCTTCCTAGGATTAGGTGAAACTGGCTCGAATGCACTGAGTTGAGGTAGCTCTAAATCATGTGGAAGGTGCACACTTGCCTGCGTAGTTGGCAGGGCCAGAGGTGTGGAAGTAACTGGAGAAATAGCTGCCCCCCTACCCACTGGTGGTGAAGGGTTAAACATGAAAACTCCCCTACCTCTCCCAAAACTTTCCATTTTTAAAATAAAAATGTTTTTTTGTTGTTGTAAATATTAAGTGCCCCCCAAAAAATAAAAATGAAAATGATCACAATCAATATGAACACTTCTATAAAATCAGCTTGAACATAATGCACTCAAAATAAAAGTTCAGTAGTGGTTGTCTAACAAGACCAAGAATCAACACAGAAAAGTAACAAGAAACGCCTTAATAAATAGTTGTCGCCACCGTGTGGTAGAAAACGGCATCACCCTCACGTTAATTGGCTTCCTAAGATTACTAGCGTTACATCACAATTACATCACTAAATAATCATAACATCACCACATACAACTAATAAACAGTATATTATATTCCTCACTCACTCATGCTACCAGGAGCTTCCTGAGAACTTCACTTGCGCAGAATGCAAAACCTATTCCTCTGGCGTGCATCAGCAACCACAGTACTTCTTGAAGCTGGGTCTCCGATCCCTCCACGTGACGTCCGGCGAAGACAAGAAGACGAGTCACGGCACCAGTGTAACAGATGTATAGTGTACTCTCCATGCGTTGTGTTTTCTAATAATAAATAACTTCGGCCAGTGGTCCCAGTTGAGCATCATTTATTTCTGCTGTTGTTAAATGGGAAACAGCACGTTAGTTGTGCAGGGCTTAACAGTGTTGATGGCTGTCGATGACAAAATCCCTTGCATCACATTTTCATACTGGGCGAACAAAATACAAAAATACAATACAAAATATAACATGTGTAAATACCTGTTGTTAAATGGGAAACAGCATGTTAGTTGTGCAGGGATTAACAGTGTTGATGGCTGTCGATGGCAAAATCTGTAACATGAAGACAACTGTGTTAGCAGTGGCTTATGTGACCATGACATCGGTGTATGCTAGCTAACACACTTATTTACAGCAATCATATGCCAAAACACATCCCAGAAAGCCCCTCAATCCCTAACAGGTACCATATACCCACACATGTATAAAATCAGTAACGTACAGTAACCTTGTACACATTGTAAAATAGAAAATAGAAAACAGTATTCAGAACGTGACCTACCCCTTGCATCACATTTTCATACTGGGAAGACCTGACGTTCGCGATCGCCCCCTATCTGCAAGTGGGGCCAATCACAACACCCCTTATTGTCATCAGAATTGAACTAACCAATAAGAATGCTTGAACATCAAATACACATTTCTTTAGAGGCAAGTGGAAACATAACCAACCCTGTTACACTAACATAAATATATGTTGTGTTTTCGCTGTAAAACATTTTTTTAAATTGGACATGTTGGCTGGATTGACAAGATGTTTATCTTTAATTATGTGTACAACATGTATTTTTCATAAGTTTTATGATGAGTATTTCTGTATTTCACGTTGCTCTCTGTAATTATTCTGGCTGTTTTGGTGCCATTTGTGACCATGGAAGCAATGTAAAACCACGATTTATAGCTATAAATATGCACATTTTTGAACAAAACATAAATGTATTGTATAACATGATGTCATAAGACTGTCATCTGATGAAGTTGTTCAAAGGTTAGTGATTCATTTTATCTCTATTTGTGGGTTTTGTGAAAGCTATCTTTGCGGTGAAAAAATGGTGTTGTGTGTTGGGCTATTGTGGTGAGCTAACATAAATATATGTTGTGTTTTCGCTGTAAAACATTTTAAAAATCGGACATGTTGGCTGGATTCACAAGATGTTTATCTTTCATTTGCTGTATTGGACTTGTGATTTCATGAAATTATATTATATGATATCCCTGTGGCGCTAGGCTAGGCTGTGCTAGTCAGCGTTTCTAATGAGGATGATCCCAGATCCGGATCCGGGATGGGGGGTCTTACAGCGCAGCTGGCATCATTTTTATGGATATATACACGATAGAAATCTCAATTGAGAAAAGGTACAACGAAATGAAGTGCAGCTAGTTTGCAGTCTTTCCAGCTTCAGTTTGAAGTGATTGTGTTAGCTGTGTTGTTGGCTTGCTCCTCTGAACAACATTGTCCTGACGAGAGAGCACATTTTCTATGCCAGGCGAAATCGCGCCTAATTAGCTCATTGTTATGGATGTATCGACTTCATCTCAGGTTTAACAACACCTGTGCCAATATATCCTACAAACACCGGCTTAGAGGGCATTAACATTTAAATATAGGTAGAGAACATTGAACAGAACAAGGCTATGTCAACAACTACATTTTGACAAAAAATGCAGATAGAAACTTAGTCCCAGGCACTCGATTTGTTGCCAGTTACTGTATTGTAAGGATCTGACAATATGTGAAGATTCTGTGTATCTGGAAACCACTCATTTAAAATAAATGTTGTTTTTTTAACTTCTGAACCCCAGAAAAGTATTTTTTGCCGATTCTCAGTATTGGGTTTTTAATAATTCAGATCATTCCAGGAGCACATGACCCTCAGCATTATATTTGAGATGTCTCAAACCCTAAATATAACCCCAACCACACTGCTAACCGTAATGTCTAACCCTAACCTTAAATTAAGACCAAGAAGTAATGTTTTCATAAACTTTTACAAAATAGCCAATTTTGACTTTTCAGCTGGCCTATCTAAGGTGGGAACGGATTTCCTCTAGCCCAGTATTAACACCTGATTCAACTGATAAATAGATATCCAATCCCCTAATGAGTGGAATCAGGTGTTTTTAGTGCTGGGCCAGTAGAAACACGTGCACCCCTTTGGGGTCTCCCGTGAATTCATTGGGAAATACTACCCTATATACAGTGAAAACTAGTGCCGGAACAGGATCTGGCGCCTCTCAGTTTTTTAATTTTCGTTCCCGGAACCTAGTTGGCCAGATCCGGTACATCTCGTGGCATGAAAAAGAATTGCCACTTTTTCCAATGTAAAAATTCTAATTAAACTTAAAACTTAAATTTAATCAAAGTTCATTCAAGTTGCCTCTTTCTTACCCCCCCCCCCGCCATATCTCACACAGAACTAGAACGAGATTAAGTTTCTATGATCTCTCTCCCTCTCCATCTCTCTGCTCTGATAGACATGAGCCTGCAACCCTCATCTCTCCAGCATTGCACTTCATAATTTATTTCCTTATAGAGCTGTGCGAATGGTTCTGGAGGAGACGTGGCACGCCTGATAAATTGAAATAAATTTGCCAAAGTTATAGAGTTACTGCTGTCTGTTCAGAAAGAAGTGCAATAATTCAGAATACCCTACTATACCACGACAAAGCCTAAAATGTAGCCACAGAGCATTTTTTTAAATAGCCTAGCTGTGGAGTGTAGCCCAATAACAAGGCATAACATACAGTTGTGAACTCGCTGAAAATCCGTCAGTGAACAAACAGCATGCAGACAAAACCGGCATTTTGCAGTATTTCAAATAGTCTACAATCACAGGGAAACACAGGTTGGAACGCAAATGGCTCCTGCTGAAAAGAGGAGACTAATCTGTCAGCTGTAGGCTACCAAAATATTTCATCAACTTCCAAATGTTGTTTTACAAAGTAAAACAAGAGAGAGAGGCTTTTGCCACGAGCATATGCCATCACCAGCAAGTGAGTTGCGCATCATTGGGTGAGTAAGTGAAACTGGTAAGCATTTTTAGGACTATAATTTCCTCCTCATAGTGTAGCATACAATGTGTCTCCACACGCCTAGGCTATTGATAGATTTAAGACAAGGTTGTTTTCATTGATCTCAGATTCTCAGTTTGTTAGTGTCAAAGTAGCCTGTCATTTTGATCATTTGTGAGGTATTATGGTGCTTTCAAGACAACTGGGAACTAAGGAAAAAAAGGAGGTTGAATCATGACATCAGTGATCTTCAGATCGGAAAATCTGAGCTCTAGAAAGAGGCCAGAGTTCCCCATTTGAAATTCCGAGATGGATGACAGTTCAAAACTAATTTTCCCAATCGGAGCTCGTTTTTTCCCGATTTCCCAGTTGTCTTGAAAGCACTGAAATCAAAGATTTCCCAGCTCCAAGTTCCCAGTTGTTTTGAACGCAACATTTAAAAAAAAATTATGCCAAAATGTCAAATGACGAATAATTACATAAAATGCATTTATAAAAGTCCAAAATAATTATTGGAGGGGCCTCCCGAGTGGCTAGTTGTGCCACTAGAGATCCTGGTTTGAGTCCAGGCTCTGTTGCAGCCGGCCTCGACCAGGAGACTCATGGGGCGACGCACAATTGGCCCAGCGCCGTCCAGTTTAGGGGAGGGTTTGGCGGCAGGGATGTTCTTGTCCCATCATGCTCTTGTCCCATCACGCTCTACCCCTGTGGCGGGCCGGGCGCAGTGCACGTTGACACGGTGTACGGTGTTTCCTCCGACACGTTGGTGCGGCTGGCTTCCGGGTTAAGCGGGCATTGTGTCAAGAAGCATTGTGGCTTGGCTGGGTTGTGTTTCGTAGGACGCACGGCTCTCAACCTTCACCTCTCCTGAGTCCATACAGGAGTTGCAGCGATGGGACAAGACTGTAACTACCAATTGGGGAGAAAAAGGGGGTAAAAAAATAAATCATTTTAATTAATAACTATTAAAAATTAAAATTAAATAATTGCTGACAACACATGTTTTGTTTCCCATGTGTGCAACTTCAGTAAGTGTCTCTACTCTACTGCCCTTTGCCACTACGAAAATGTGATTATATGCTTGTGATGCTTTATTATGAAGGGGATTTTTTTTCTTCCGCGGAGCTCCCCAGGTCATCTCCCTCTAGCGCTCACTTTTTGTTTTCGGCACCTATTGATTTACAAACTGGTTTAAACTGGTGAAAACCCCCTGAACCAATATATTCATACATTTTTATGTCTTTAAGGTAGAAGTTCCAATCCGAGGTCCCTGTCATTAGTATCTAACTATAATTAATTCACTGGTGCTGTGTTCTGGATAATTTGTCGGTAAGTTCGTCAGGGAGTTCTGACGAAAGAGAGGAACTGAAATGCCAGCATCCAGCCATTAAAAGCGAAGCCATATTGAACCCTAATTTGTCATTTCTCCGCTAATGTGACCATTAGAAGAAATGGATAGCTATTTAATTGTCTGGCTGTGGCTATTCTTCACTGAGCCAGCTGACAGGAGTGTCAGTATCAGCTGAAGCCTTGTTGGATTGTCTCCTCTCTAGGTTATTTTGGTTTGACACCAAATGTAATTCCTGTCTCTCACTTTGGATTATATTTAGAAAGCTATGAATCATGTGAGTAGCATAATAGTGTAGCCTGACACCTGTCTCTCTGGCCATCTAAAAGGTACAGTACTTTAACCAGTTTGTTTTTCTTCTCTTTCATGGACATATTTAAAGGCCCCTATTTCTTTATTAAGGACTCCAACTGCCAATCAAATATTCAAATGGCAAACGCAGAGAAGAATGTCATGTATAATCATGTATTGATGATGCTACATCATCTCGTCGGTTTTAACCCTCCCAGGGACCACAGGTGTAAATAGCTACCTCACAATTGTGTTGAGTAAATTGGCATGTTGGATAATGTGCACTTTATCTATTTACATTTTTATTCATGTAAATTGCATGGATAAAAACAGACAATGAATCAGTGAATGGCTATCGCATAGAATAACAAGTCTCATGTGTGATGTTATAAGAAAGAAACTATAAAGATATTGAAGTATCCTAACGTCAGAATTTTGCATCAAACTGCTTGAGACATACATTTTTAGTTATTTCTGTATTCATTTGAAGTTTGTAAAGGTAATGATCTTCAGTCGAGGCCTGTCAAACATGTAATCTATGCGTCACTTTGCCTTTGAGCAAATATTGTACTATTCTATCCATTAAACATTGTATTGAATATACAGTAATATCTCATTTATATGCTCTACCATGTAGATATCATGTCTTTGTGGAGCTGTGAATGCAATCATGACAAACCAGCATGCTCTTAATTATTAAAAGGCACATATTCTTTATTAGCCCCAATTATTCTCTCCGCTACACACCCTCACAGGGTGGTTCTCTCCCCAACACATGGAACCAATGAGCAGTTCATCATGCGGCCCAATCTGGACAAGAAAATGGCATTTACTGGCTTGATTAATGGGGTCGATATGGTGCTAACGGGGGGTGCTAAAACATGTCATTTTAATCATGGCAACCGCTTGTGGGAGAGATGGTGGAAATGATTTCATTACCATTCGAACAATCTAGCCACACTGCGTAAAACCCCCCGAGCCCTACAGCTATGCTATGCAGACAGACCTCCCAATGCATAGATGCCACAGACAGAGGAGAGAATGTGTTGAGGGAGAGCACACTGGGAACGTCTACTTTTGATTTACATTTGGTTGAGTTGTCAGCTAACATGAATTATACGTGAAATCAAAAGAATTCCCCATGTCATTGGATTTAGGTAAAAAATGGTGTGAAAAATATATAAAAATCCCGTACGTTGGTGACTTTTCTCAAATCCAATCAGTTTTCCACATTGATTCAACGTCATCGCAAACATTTTTGGGGTTGAAATGACGTGGAAACAATGTTGATTCAACCCATTTTTGCCCAGTGGGTGGGAGAGAGAGAGAGACAAAAACCCAGAGAGAAAGAGAGAGAGCTCGAATAACATAATATCCGTCATCACAGAGGTGTGTTCAGGAGAGATTAGAGGGGAAATGGGCAGAATGATTTTATGTTATACTGTAGATTCAACACAGAGTTGGGGTCAAGGCCTATGCATGTTTATTGTGTGTGTGTGTGTGTGTGTGTGTGTGTGTGTGTGTGTGTGTGTGTGTGTGTGTGTGTGTGTGTGTGTGTGTGTGTGTGTGTGTGTGTGTGTGTGTGTATATATGTTTATTCCCTTTGTGTGGTGTGTGTACATCTAGAGTGTTGATCAGGTGAGGTCATGGGTAACACCCACATTAGAAAAATGTTTTTGTTCATAGGCCATACCGCAGAAATGGCTTCCCGTCCAAGCTCCATTGTATTTGTCACAAGTAATTAATTTTTATACGTAAAAAACGTTATCCGGCGTGATGGAATAGGTAGGTTCATTAACCCTCTAGCCCAGGGTCTCAGGGCACTTTACAGTGTAATGGTAGATGGCCCCTCAACCGCAGAATATGCACAGGAATGAAATGGTCTCCTTTGAGATGATTGCTTCGCCAGGGGGAATAGTTTAAACCCCCCCCCCCCCCCCAAAAAAAAAAAAATCATAAAAGAAGTGGAATAACTGCTTTACCAGCTAAAGTCTTGGAATCTCCAAATACTTTAGCTTACCCTCCCTGCCTTTGCCTCTGCCCAGGCTGCCCAATGAGCACATCTGCAGACATGTGTGAACACACTCTTCTTTCTCTCCTTCCCCCATCCCCTCGTCCTCTCATACCTATCCCCTCTCCTCTCTTTTATACAACACCTCAATGCAACTATTTCCTATAGCCTGAACCTGTTACTTTATTCACAGTTTATTTCAAATTGACATTTCATAGACTTTAATCTCCTAGGGGACAATGGCGCATTCCATCACATGGCTAGATACTGTATGAAAAGCTCAGCCCTTTTGAATGGAAGTGAGAATTAAATAAATAAATGAATATCTAGGAGTGACAATGAAGACAGTGGATAGGAGCTACAGCAGTGGGCAACTCTACATCTCTCTCTCTCTCTCTCACACACACACACACACACACACACACACACACACACACACACACACACACACACACACACACACACACCTACACTCTATTTCTTTCCCACCTATCTCTCTCTCTCTCTCTCTCTCACACTCCCCCCCCCCCCCCCCCCCCCCTCTCTGTGGGGTAATTGTCAGTCCCGGTGCACCCAGCCCTTTTGCTCTAGACCGCCCCAGCATTCTGGGACATTATTCACAAAGTGGATGGAGCTCTTGAAAGGAAAATGTCTTGCTCTGATTGACCTGTGTGTTGACATGCGTGTGTATGTGTGTCTGTGTAAGTGGGCAAAAGCCCGGGTACCATTCCCCTCTCCCCCCACTGTGTGCCGTGTGTGGCTCACTCTGCTTTGAAGTGCATCCACACTCCGGCTCGCTCCGTAAGGGAGACATTAAGGCCCTTTTCTCATGAGCAATTAGTTCAACAAAAGGACTTGAACTCCAGTCCCTTCACCTGTCATGGCGCAGCCCTACGGTAGGCACCTCCAGAGAGTGCTTCGAGCACAACTCCCCGTTTCCTAAGTTCTCCTGAAGGCCAGCACCACCAACCCCTGCATTCTATGGTTGCCCATGACAACCTGTATTGTTATCATCGCCAGATGGAGACCATTAGCACCTCAGTGACTAAGAAGAGATATTCATAAGTTGTTACTTGGCTGGAAGATAACTGGATGTTGTTGAGTAACACTGTTGTCTTTCAGTTGCCTGAGGCACAGGACGTCTGGCGGGTTTGCTTACAGCTAATCAGCAATTATGTATTTTGTTTTGCCGCAAACAGACCTCAATCGGGGATTCTTGATGTTGACTGCTCATGATGTGCTCATTCTGCTAGAATTCATACAATTTTAATTATCATCTATTTCAAATGAGGAGTTGACTTCACTTGGCCTCGGAGCAAAATAGCATGTTATCTTTCTGCTCACACAAAAAGATGCATAAAACCAGTAGAAATAAAATCAGTTCAATGTGATCGCTGAAATGTATTTTTAATCCAAAAAAGTCAATTAAAATGAATTAACTCAAATGGATACCAAAAATGTTTTTAATTGTAAGGCAATGACTCACTAATTTCACTAACTGAGGGTCGCATTTGGATGGTTTCCTGATGAAATGTACTATCATGATACTTATTTTTTTTGTTTTTAACACCCTGATCCCACAGCTTTGCTGAGGGCAAACTATATTTTCAGAGGTGGAATCTAAGCAGATGCTACAACAACCTACGATGTGACCACACTGTTGCACGTTTAATGTCATGCAGGCAGTGTTTCAAATATGTCTTGTTCTTTTGTTTCTAGCTGGGAGTTACCCACGTATTACTCTCGCTTAACCTTCAAACCTTTTCCCAGATTCATACCCTGGTTTACAGTGCACACTACAGAGTAAAAACTTAGCATTTCCACCTCTGCTTTTACTGCCAGAAGCTTGGCCAATCTTTGTGAAAATATAAACATTTTTCCTGCTACTTTAGATAAAACCTTCAGCCCCAGATAAATCATTGATGCCGGTATATCCCTCCCCGTTGCTAATGGAGATACCTGTGGGTATAATTGTCATTATACTCTACGAGTGGCATCTAGACCATAAATTGTACAGCGTGGTCTCTTGACCTTTCGGAATCCTTCGCTGTTTCACCGCAGTGATTGTCTCTGCCTGACATATGGTCGTCTGTGTTTCTGCACTGTGGGTCGGTGGACTTTTGAATGGATGAGGGAAATGTGGGGATTTTTCATCCTATGAAAGGCATGGAATCATGGGGGTTTTACCAATTGACCCTTGAATAAATTCCAAGGAGAATGCATATTAAGTTCTTCATTGTGACAGGACTGCTCAGGTTTTTCAAGTTTCCCTTTCTTTGACGCCATAATATACAAAGCCATACATGGTTCGAACACTTAACTTGCCAGCTTTCATTTTCAATGCAATGGATCCTTTCCTTATCCTGAAACATGGCTACGCTGAAACATATGAATGCCCACCCTTACGATGTAGAATTGTTGTCAACATTGTTTTCAGCAAGAGGCTATGGAGACATCTTCCATCTTTCAGTGACCTCCTCAACTGTCAGTATGTACAGCACTTTGCTAGTGTTGAAGGCGGTTGGACTCCCAACCCATACACACAGCGGGGTCCGAAATTATTGACGCCCTTGATAAAGAGCAATAATGACGGTATTAAAATAAAGAATTCAAACACTGAGCTATATTGTATGCAAAAAAAAAGTACATTATATTATTTTATAATAAAGAGATTTTGTTTAACAAGTAATATATATATTTTTTTTTATGGCAGGGGTCAAAATTATTTTTATTACCTAAAAATTGTTTTCAATAAAGTAGTCAAAAGTGTAGTATTTGGTCCCATATTCATAGCACGCAATAACTACATCAAGCTTCTGACTCTACAAACTTGTTGGATGCATTTGCAGATTGTTTTGGTTTTGTTTTAGATTATTTTGTGCACAATAGTAATGAATGGTAAACAATGTATTGTGTCATTTTGGAGTCACTTTGGTTGTAAATAAGAATATAATATGTTTCGAAACAATTCTACATTCATGTGGATGCTACCATGATTACGGATAATCCTGAATGAATCGCGAATAATGATGAGTGAGAAAGTTACAGAGGGTCATACCCCCAAGACATGCTAACCTGCCCTGTTATCGGTAATGGTGAAAGGGTATAATTAATTAATTATTTTATACAGTCATTATTGCTCATCTTTATCAAGGGCGTGAAACATTTTGGGACCCCACTGTATTTTACACATGTCCACGTTGGTCATCCACTAAAATCAATGACGACAGATGAGGCTGGGAAAGTGAGCGTGTACAGTAGCTTGCTCCCAGTGAGATGTCAGCCATATCAATACTGTCTGGATGGATCAAGTTCTTTCTATTTTCAGTTATGAAATTTGAGGATTTTTAAGTGAAATGCAGTATGGGGTTTTCATCCATACTCCTCTTCACATTGAATCTTACTGGTTCTTCATACCATTCGTTATTCACTGTGTATTTAGTTCTCATGTCACTATTTATTGTCATACCCCGGTCTGTTTCACCTGTCTTTGTGCTCATCTCCACCCCCTTCAGGTGTCACCTATCTTCCCCATTATCCCCTGTGTATTTATACCTGTGTTCTCTGTTTGTCTGTTGCTAGTTCGTTTTGTCGTGAAACCTGCCAGCGTTCCCCTGCTCCTGTCTGTCCCGGTTTTGACCTTTCTGCCTGCCCTGATCCTGAACCTTCCTGCCGTTCTATCCCTTGCCCCACCTCACTGGTTTATTGACCCCTTCCTACCCTGACCCCGAGACTGCGTGCCGTTCTGGACCTTTTGCACCCTCTCTGGATTACTGACCTCTGCCTGCCTTTGACCTGTTGTTTGCCTGCCCCTGGACTATAAATAAATGTTTGTTTCTTCGCCACTGTCTACATCTGGATCATACCTGAAACCTGATCATTTATATTTCATTTATTACATTTTTTATCTTCATCTTTAACACTGCATTGTCGTAAAATGACCCATGAGTAAGCATTTCACTGTTAGTCTGCACCTGTTGTTTATGAAGCATGTGGATTATATTTGATACCACAATGATTACACATGCACAACACAGTAATATACACAACACAGATTTCGGCTTCAAGGGTTTGCAATAATACTGAGCCTTCTTTGCATATTAGTGGATGTACATGAGAGGGGTAGGTGCGAGACATATTTGAACAGTCAGTATTAGTCTCTGAGCAAGGCAGCTGCGACGGCTGAGACTTGGCTAGACTACCAGCCATTTATCTTCCCTTATCACTCTGAGTCTTCCCAGGGGTTTCAGAAATGGACAGAGAGCAATGCCTCAGGAAGGAAAGCCCAATATGGGACCATTATCTGAGCCAGCAGTGGATCACCTCAACAACCTGTCACGGTCAATGTTTGGTTCTGACATTTCATGTAAAGTTGTCCTCCCTTGTGAAATATCGTATTGCGACGGGGAACAGTGGCTGTTGCTTCGCCAAATTGGTTGTCAGTGTTTTTTGTTTTGCACAACAGCGATGCTAGTTTAGCTCTATTTCTATTTTGGACACAGTTTTTCTAATCTTATTTACTAATTATATAATGTACATGTAGAGATTGAAACTATATGTGGTAATGACAGACAAAATTGTATTATTAGTTCGATTTTTTTGTACTGGGATATTATTGACATAGATTTGTATTTTTCTGTACCCCCAGGACACAGACACACGCACGCACACAAACACACAGACAGAGGTTGGAGCACCTGACCTCTATAGGCTGCCTGCCACCTTTAATCGGTGCAGACCTGCACCCTTACTCTGGCTGGACAAACGACTGTACTGTCAGGATGGTAAGGGATCACTTGGATAGATGCTATCTGGCAATTCAGAGGAAAGGGATTAGATTAATCTGCTTGGAAAATGATCACAACCATGTATTGTCCATAGTAGTCACGTGTATGGGTCTACCGTTGCATAATTATGTTGCCAGAAGCTTTAAGGAGAGAAAATCATATCCAAGATTTAAATCAGTGCTAATCCCCATCCTATCTCTCACATTATTCCCCATGATGGTTCCGCTATCTTCTCTCAACCAGCATTTCACAAATATAATCTCTGAAATGAATGTATGAGTGACTTGAACTGGGTCGTCTTCATTAGGACACACAACAAAAACAAGTTGTAAAATATTTTGCAACAGAACATGAGAGTTTCTTATTGGACAAGTCCAGGTAGTCACTCCTTGTTTCAATCACTTTTCTTCCGTTTGGTGCCTAATGAACATCACTCTGATGTCTGGCTCAGCCCAGTGTCACAGAGCGAGTTTAGTTCTGTTCTTGTTACAGCATCTAAACTAGACAGCTGTAAGAAGTAAGTATTCCTCCCTAATGTGTTTCCTGTTTCTAATGTGTGTTTCAATGGAGTGTGAACCTGAAATTGATATAAATGAGACCCTGTTAAGTTACATAAGTAAGAAAGGATTAGTGTTTTTGCCAACGTCCCAAAAAAAGGGAGAGCAAAAACGCATCACATGTGAAACTGTCTAAATAACAATGGGTCATGGAGGTGTGGAGAGCTACCGTTGAGCATGGTCACCAGCAACTAATGAAGGTCAAGTATGCCTGCCTTTAATTCAGTGTTAGCCTATTTGCATAAAACCACTATTAGCACAGATCCATTATGGCAAAACAAGTATGTGGACAATTATATATCAATTTCAAAACATTGCAGTTTAAGTACACGTATTGCTATCATAGCACTCACTTCAAGCTGCCCACGAGCAAAAAAATAAATAAAAAAAAGGAATGATTTCCATCTAATGCCCGAAGGATTCATTATTTTTCTATCGCCTCAGCTCTGCATTAACCAGCTTTGATATATATACACAGTATCATTCAAAAGTTTGGACACACCTACTCATTCAATTGTTTTTCTTCAATTTGACTATTTTCTACATTGTAGAATAATAGTGAAGACATCAAAACTATGAAATAACACACATAGAATCATGTAGTAACCAGAAAAGTGTTAAACAAATCAAAATAGATTTTAGATTTTAAAATCTTACATTTAGATTCATCAGACCAAAGTACAGATTTCCACCGGTCTAATGCCCATTTCTCGTGTTTCTTAGCCCAAGCAAGTCTCTTCTTATTATTGGTGTCCTTTAGTAGTGGTTTCTTTGCAGCAATTCTACCATGAAGGCCTGATTCACACAGTCTCCTCTGAACAATTGATTTTGAGATGTGTCTGTTTCTCGCATGGAATAGCCTTCATTTCTCAGAACAAGAATAGACTGTCAGGTTTCAGAAGAAAGTGCTTTGTTTCTGGCCATTTTGAGTCTGTGATCGAACCCACAAATGGTGATGCTCCAGATACTCAACTAGTCTAAAGAAGGCCAGTTTTCTTGCTTCTTTAATCAGAACAACAGTTTTCAGCTGTGCTAACATAATTACAAAAAGGTTTTCTAATGATCAATTATCCTTTTAAAATGATAAACTTGGATAAGCTAATACAACATTTTAACGCAGGAGTTATGGTTGCTGATAAGGGGCCTCTGTACGCTTATGTAGATATTCCATAAAAAATCTGCCGTTTCCAGCTAGAATAGTCATTTACAACATTAACAAAGTCTACACTGTATTTCTGATCAATTTGATGTTATTTTAATGGACAAAACATTTTATTTTCTTTAAAAAACAACAATCTCTAAGTGAACCCAAACTATTGAACGGTAGTGTGAATCTTTTTTGTGTATTTTTTTAATTTTAATTTACTGAGTATACAAAACATTAAGAACACTTGCTTTTTCCATGACACAAACTGTCCAGGTGAATCAAGGTGAAAGCACACTAAATACAAAAAAGTATGTGTATTCCCCTTCAAAGTAGTGGATTCGGCTATTTCAGCCACATCCTTTGATGACAGGTGTATAAAATCAAGCCCACAACCATGCAATCTCCATAGACAAACATTGGCAGTAGAATGGCCTTACTGAAGAGCTCAGTGACTTTCAACGTGGCACTCTCATAGGATGCCACCTTTCCAACAAGTCAGTTCGGAAAATTGCTGCCCTGCTAGAGCAGCCCCAGTCAACTCTAAGGGCTGTTATTGTGATGTGGAAATGTCTACAATGACTCAGCCGCGAAGTGTTAGGCCACACAAACTCACAGAACAAGACCGCAGAGTGCTGAAGTGCATGCAAGCAAAAATCATCTGTTCTCTGTTGCAACACTCACTAACGAGTTCCAAACTGCCTATGGAAGCAACGTCAGCACAAGAACTCTTCCTTGGGAGGTTCATGAAATGGGTTTCCATGGCCGAGCAGCCACACACAAGCCTAAGATCACCAAGCACAATGCCAAGCGTCAGCTGTAGTGGTGTAAAGCTTGCCGCCATTGGACTCTGGAGCAGTGGAAATGCGTTCCCTGGAATGATGGACCACACTTCACCATCTGTCAGTCTGACGGACGAATCTGGGTTTGGCGCATGCCAGGGAAACGCTACCTGTCCCAATGCATAGTGCCAACTGTACAGTTGTCTGGGGCTGTTTTTCGTGGTTCCGGCTAGGCACCGTAGTTCCAGTGAATGGAAGTCTTAACACTACAGCATACATTGTAGACTATTCTGTGCTTCCAACTTGTCAAGATCGATATGGAAGAACTTGAAAGGCCTGCACAGAGCCCTGACCTCAACCCCATTGAACATCTTTGGGATGAATTAGAATGCCAACTGCGAGCCAGGCCTTATCGCCCAACATCAGTGCCCGACCTCACTAATATTCTTGTGGCTAAATGGGAGCAAGTCCCCGCAGCAATGTTCCAACATCTAGTGGAAAGCCTTGCCAAAAGAGTGGAGGCTTTTATAGCGGAAAAGGGGGGGACCAACTCCATATTAATGCGCAGGATATTGGAATGATGTGTTAGACGAGCAGGTGTCCACATACTTTTGGTCATTTTGTTTATTTTGCCGTTATTTGTCTAGTGAAGCGGAAGCAGTGATGCACCAAAATGTTTTCCAATGGGCACTAAAGGCGAAGCATATAATTTTGGATCCCCCAAATGGACAACATTACTCGTTTCAATTTGAAATCATGGTGGTAGTGGGTCTCTGTCCCTGCAAAGTCAATTAAGTGGATTTTCATAATTCTGACCACTAAGTACATATGTAGGATCTTAATTTGAGCCAGTTTGCGACAGCAGGAAAATAATGCTGCAGCAACAGGAAATGTAAATTAGTCTGTGGAGTTGATACATTTTTCGTTAGTGCACGTCAAGTCTGAAATTTCAAAGTGGAAATGAAAAGCTTTAGAAACCTTTCTAAAACTCAAGTACACAGCAAGTTTGCATTCCCTGCTATGCAGGAAAATTTTCAGCAACAAAAGAGTGACCAAATTAAGATCCTAAATTATCACATTATTGACAACCTCGCTCCACAGCTGTCACGTTCCTGACCTGTTTTCTGGTGTTTTTTATGTGTGTGATGGTCAGGGCGTGAGTTTTGGGTGGGCAGTCTATGTTTTCCGTTTCTATGTTGGTTTTGGGTTGCCTGGTATGGCTCTTGATTAGAGGCAGGTGTTTTGCATTTTCCTCTAATTGAGAGTCATATTAAGGTAGGGTGTTCCCACTGTTTGTTTGTGGGTGATTGTCACTGTGTCTGTTGCACCACACGATACTGTCTCGGTCGTTCCTGTTTATGTGTTCCTCGTTTCATGTAAGTTCATAGTTTAGGTCTGTCTAGTTAGTTTTGTTGTTTTGTAAAATTATTCAAGTGTTCTTCGTGTGTTTTAGTTTCGTCTTGTTAAATAAAGTTCATTATGTATTCACAACCCGCTGCGCCTTGGTCAACTCACTCACCGAAAGAGAGCCGTTACAACAGCATTTGAAAGTCTAAATTAATAAGTAAACAAACCAATATTCTGGAGTTGTAATTTTCTCAGCTTCCTCAGTCTGCATCCAGACTGCACTGATATGCAACAGAGCTGGATGCCAAAGCACAAAACTAGGTTATATTTTTAGTTGGCAGTTTATGAAAGAAATCCCACATTAAAGCATGTCCACAATGATTTAATTACCTTCTAGTTGGCCTATGGGGAGTGCCATTTAATTGAAGATATTAGAGTATGAATACTAAATAAGTAGTGGCATAAATTGCCATTAAAACAAAATTAGACAGATGCTGTAGATGATATGATGGCAGCAGAGGACTCAGTTGATTTAGCACAGTCACAGATCGTTCCTCCTCTGGGGTTTGTACAGTACATGTAGGGTTTATGGAGACTAATTTCTGCCATCAGACAGATTAAAGGCCCTGCATCACAGAATCTGACTGCGGAAGTGGTTCAAAAGGTTGCTTTAGGTCGAAAAACATCAGATTCAATTTCCTTCAAAATGGACGGAGGGCATAAGTAATGTTCTTGATGTGAGATATTTTCTAAATGAGTCTCCGAAACTCGAAGGTCATCGGATTAAGTCGAACGTTTCCTCTGATGTCTGTGCTCTGTCTATGTTTTGCAAGGTTACCTCTCCGAGAGACATTGACTTCCCCTCTTTTGGACAATTCGTTGCATTGAATTAGTACCATGGCAGACCATTTTGGTTAAGCCATGTATGAACTCACAGAAGTGGGATGTTGTCAAAGGCTCAAAAACTTGTCTCGGTTAGTATTGTCTGAAAAGAGAAGAGCATGTCCATCCAGGAAATCGATTATAAATGAATACAAGGCATTTTGAATTGAAGAAATGTCTCCCTGTGAGCTTCACTGCCATTACTTCAGGTTAGAGAGGAGAAAAACTTTTGACTGGGAACCATACCTCATGTGAACACTTTCAGACAACACTGACGGAAATACGACACCAATAATGTTGAGAAGAGCAAAAGGTATTGCACTCAATGACGGAGGGTCAGTGTGGTTGAGAATAAATACACCATAGATCCCTATAAAATCTAATTCAGAAACACAGTTTCAATGATAAACCAAAACATCTATCTTCCTGCACAGCACAAATGCATCTTCGGATCCACATACTAAACAAGACACGTTTATAGTTTGAAACAAACTAAACAGGTTCACTGAAAACTTCGTAGATAACTTGGTACTAGAAAAATATAACTAAAATGAAAGCAAAAATAGAAGATGTTATCCACCCTTACTCATCAAGTCTGCTAACTTAATTTCAAAGGTCTGAATTGGTTACTCATTTTGTTATACTTTATTATTATTTATTTATTTTTATTAGTACCTTAACCTGTTTGGGCTGCAGGGGCAGTATTGAGTAGCCAGATAAAAGGTGCCCATTTCAAACGGCCTCGTACTCAATTCTTGCTCGTACAATATGCATATTATTATTACTATTGGATAGAAAACACTCTCTAGTTTCTAAAACCGTTTGAATTATATCTGTGAGTAAAACAGAACTCATTTGGCACAAACTTCCTGACCAGGAAGTGGAAAATCTGAAAACTATGCTCTCTTCTAGGTCCTGCCTATAAATGGGCATGATACATATTAGTATACATGCACGTCATACACCTTCCCCTAGATGTCAAGAGGCAGTGAGAGAAGAAATGGAGTGTTTATCTTGGTCTGAGTTGTAATAAATCCTCTTGGAATGACGTGTCACCCATTTCCTGTTTTCAGGAAGGCGTGAGAAGGAACAGGGGATTGCATTCTGAAAAGCTGTCGTTATAGGCGACTACTATCTCCGGCTTTGATTTTATTTGAAACATGTGACAATATCATCGTAAAGTATGTTTTTTCAATATAGTTTAATCAGATTATTTACATTTTTTCGGCAGTTTTGCCGTGGTCCGTTCTCTTCCGTTTGTTGACATGGAGAGATTCGCGCCACTTGGCAAGTGTGCTTGCTAAATCGAGATGGAAAAAGGCCGTTCTAAATCCAAACAACGATTGTTCCCGACAAAGGACCCCTTGTACAACATTCTGATGAAAGATCAGCAAAAGTGGGACCCATTTTATGATGCTATTTCATATATCTGTCGAACATGTTGTGCTAGTCGTTTGCGCCTAGCTTTTGGGTACTCTCTCGCTATACTTAAGCTGTATGTCGTAATGAAGTTATTTTTAGAATTCTAACACGGCGATTGCATTAAGAACTAGTGTATCTATCATTTCCTATACAACATGTATTTTTTTGTTATGTTTATGAGTAGCTATTTGGTCAGAATATGTGTGTCAGAAAAAGTGTCAGAAAAATAAGCTACATTAGCACAATGTATAACCACTGATTTCAGCTCTAAATATGCACATTTTCGAACAAAACATAAGTGTATGTATAACCTGATGTCATAGGACTGTCATCTGATGAAGCTTATCAAGGCTAGTCAAAAATTATATATCTTTTGCTGGTTTGTCACGATCGCTAACTTTTGCTACTGGGAAATGGCTTGTGTTTCTGGCTATTGTGGTAAGCTAATATAACGCTATATTGTGTTTTCGCTGTAAAACACTTAATAAATCGGAAATATTGGCTGGAATCACAAGATGCTTGTCTTTCATTTGCTGTACACTATGTATTTTTCAGAAATGTTTTATGAGTATTCAGGTATTTGACGTTGGTGTCTAATTATTATGGCTGCTTTCGGTGCAATTTCTTATTGTAGCTGCAATGTAAACTATGATTTATACCTGAAATATGCACATTTTTCGAACAAAACATAGATTTATTGAATAACATGTTATCCTGTCTAGGATCAGCGTGGCGCTAGCGGCACCCCCCCCCCCCCCCCCACTGAAAAACCAGTGCCGCGAAATTCAAAAAAAATATTTTTTTTAAATATTTAACTTTCACACATTAAAGTCCAATACAGCTAATGAAAGACACAGATCTTATGAATCCAGTCAACATTTCCGATTTTTAAAATGTTTTACAGGGAAGACACAATATGTAAAGATGTACATCTATTACCTAAAAACACATTAGCATAATCCACCATCTTTTATTTGTCCACCAACACCAGTAGCCATCACCAATTCGGCTAAACTAAGATATTTATAGCCCCTAACCAACAAAAAAACTCATTAGATGACAGTCTGATAACATATTTATGGTATGGGATAGGTTTTGTTAGAAAAAAGTGCATATTTCAGGTATATGGCATAGTTTACAATTGCACCCACCATCACAAATGGACTAGAATAATTACAATGAGCAACGTGTTTACCTAACTACTAATCATCAAACATTTCGTAAAAATACACAGCATACACGAATCGAAAGACACAGATCCTGTGAATACAGACAATATTTCAGATTTTCTAAGTGTCTTACAGCGAAAACACAATAAATCGTTATATTAGCTTAGCACATAGCAATTAGCAGCCCAGCATTGATTCTAGCCAAAGTGAGCGATAAAAGTCAACATCGCCAAAAGATATTAATTTTTTCACTAACCTTCTCAGAATTCTTCCGATGACACTCCTGTAACATCACATTACAACATGCATATACAGTTTGATCGAAAATGTTTATATTTAGCCACCAAAATCATGGTTAGACAATATGAAATGTAGCTCAGCTGGTCAGAAAATGTCCTTGCGCCACTTAGACAGTGATCTACTCTTATACATAAATACTCATAAACGTGACTAAAAAATATAGGGTGGACAGGGATTGATAGACAATTTAATTCTTAATACAATTGCGTTATTACATTTTTTAATTTATCCTTACTTTTCAATACAGTTTGCGCCAAGCGAAGCTACGTCAAAAAACATGGCGTCCTAAGCCACTAAAATGTTTCGACAGAAACACGATTTATCATAATAAAAATGTCCTACCTTGAGCTGTTCTTCCATCAGTATCTTGGGCAAAGGATCCTTTCTTGGGAGAAATCGTCTTTTGGTGGAAAGCTGTCCTCTTGCCATGTGGAAATGTCAACTGCGTTCGGGATGAACTGAAAAGCGTGCCCAACTTTTCACATCGTTGCAAAAATAAATGTCCCAAAATCGCACTAAACGGATATAAATTGCTATAAAACGCTTTAAATTAACTACTTTATGATGTTTGTAACTCCTATAACGAGTGAAAAGATGACCGGAGAAATATAACAGGCTAAACTAACGCTTGGAACAGGAGAGGGTCGGTGTCTTCCACGCGCGTTACGCAGCAAGAAAAGACTTGCTAGCTAAAGGTTTTTTTCATTTGTAGGGCCTGTGAACGCGCAATCGACCCCGTTGGAATCGTCATCACGTAAAGGCATCCAGGGGAAGACGTAAGAAGTGTCCGTATAGTCATAGCAACGACAGTGCCCTTTTAACTGACTTCAGAAAAGTGGCCAACATTTCTCAAATCTGACTCCATGTCAGGGAAATTGCTGTAGAATGGGCTCTGTTCCACTTAGAGACAAAATTTCAACTCCTATAGAAACTATAGACTGTTTTCTATCCAATAATAATAATAATATGCATATTGTACGATCAAGGATTTTGTGGGAAGCCGTTTAAAAAATTAGCCAAATTAGCATAAATAGTCTAAACAGCGCCCCCATCCCCAACAGGTTAAGAACTAGTGTATCTATCATTTCCTATACAACATGTATTTTTTTGTTATGTTTATGAGTAGCTATTTGGTCAGAATATGTGTGTCAGAAAAAGTGTCAGAAAAATAAGCTACATTAGCACAATGTATAACCACTGATTTCAGCTCTAAATATGCACATTTTCGAACAAAACATAAGTGTATGTATAACCTGATGTCATAGGACTGTCATCTGATGAAGCTTATCAAGGCTAGTCAAAAATTATATATCTTTTGCTGGTTTGTCACGATCGCTAACTTTTGCTACTGGGAAATGGCTTGTGTTTCTGGCTATTGTGGTAAGCTAATATAACGCTATATTGTGTTTTCGCTGTAAAACACTTAATAAATCGGAAATATTGGCTGGAATCACAAGATGCTTGTCTTTCATTTGCTGTACACTATGTATTTTTCAGAAATGTTTTATGAGTATTCAGGTATTTGACGTTGGTGTCTAATTATTATGGCTGCTTTCGGTGCAATTTCTTATTGTAGCTGCAATGTAAACTATGATTTATACCTGAAATATGCACATTTTTCGAACAAAACATAGATTTATTGAATAACATGTTATAAGACTGTTATCTGATGAAGTTGTTTGTTGGTTAGTTTGGTTGGTTCTTGGTTAGTTAGGTTGGCTTTGTGCATGCTACCTGTGCTGTGAAAAATGTCTGTCCTTTTTTGTATTTGGTGGTGAGCTAACATAAATATACGTGCTGTTTTCGCTGTAAAACATTTTAGAAATCGGACATGTTGGCTGGATTCACAAGATGTGTACCTTTCATTTGCTGTATTGGACTTGTTAATGTGTGAAAGTTAAATATTTCTAAAACATATATTTTGAATTTCGCGCCCTGCACTTGAAGTGACTGTTGTCATATTGTGGCCGGCCTCGGGCTTGCAGCCAGAAGAAGTTTTAAGACCAATAATATGCTGCTTAAGAGATTTCATATGTAAGGCTGAAACTGGCCTTTATGCTACAACCCTGTAATTATAGTGCAGGGTAGGGGGAACCGGGAGGGAGGGCTGGGGGCTAGGGAGGTGGGGGGCTTGGGAAGGGGGGCAGGGAGAGAGAGGGTCCACTGGGTGGAGAGCGACCAACGGCTGGGTTTCCCTGTGGGTCCTACTTCTTATTTTTCATCCATGGGCTTACAAAACTAAAGATAACAATTACATTTTAGAAAAACAATGGCAACTCTAGAAATGCTCTCATGGAATTTGAAAGGCCTTAATATTTCTATCAAGAGTTCCAGCTGTCTTGATGTTCTAGCAAGAAACCATATTGACATAGCAATGTTCCAAGAAACACACCAGCTCCAAAAGGGCGCACATAGAATAGAGAACCATTTGTCCAAACTGGCGGCTTTTTCATCAGCCCGAAACAAAACTAAGAAACTCAAAATCACCATCCTTGGTAAAGGCAAAGTCCAAGAAGGCAGAATCACTATCCTTAATGGAAAGAAAATTGCCTTTACTAATGTGTGCTCCGAATTTATATAATCCTTATTTTTTGATTCTCTGAATGGTATATCGTTAGAATAAACTGAATTATAACTGGTCATTGGGACAGACATGAATGTCATTCTGGACATGCGATACAAATCGAATAAGACCAACTACAATCCTCAGGCTACCAAGGCTCTCCAACATACTTGATGTCTGGTGAGTTCATAACCCTAATGTCAAAGAGTACACTTTTTGGAGCCCCTGGCCCAGGCAATTTGACAATCGAAAGAAAATACACCAACATCTCTCAATTCTATGGATTACGTAATCTCATTATACGCCGACGATGTCTTACTTTATCTTGACAATGTATCTCAATACCTACCGAAAGCTTTGAAGATCATACACAAATTCAGCTCCATCTCAAGTTATAAAATAACACGTAACCTCAATCGTTTCCCACAAAAACTATTTGGGAATAGATATATTTCCTTCCACAGATTAAACCATTGCCAGAAACTTTAACAGAACGCTAAAATCAATTCAATCCGACCTCAGTAGATGGACTAATATCCCAGTTGTTTTAACTGGCAGAATGCTGCCACCATCATGCTTCACTGTAGGGATGGTGCCAGGTTTCCTCCAGACCTGACACTTGGCATTCAGGCCAAGAGTTCAATCTCGGTTTCCTCAGACCAGATAATCTTGATTCTCATGGTCTGAGAATCCTTTAGGGGCATTTTGGGAAACTCCAAGTGGGCTGTCATGTGCCTTTCACAGAGAAATGGCTTCCGTCTCTACCATAAAGGCCTGATTGGTGGTGTGCTGTAGAGATGGTTTTCCTTCTGGAAGGTGCTCCCATCTCCACAGAGAAACTCTGGAGCTCTGTCAGAGTGACCATTGGGTTCATGGTCACCTCCGTGATCGAGGCCCTTCTCCCCCATTTACTCTGTTTGGCCGGGCAGTCTCCAAACTTCTTCCATTTAAGAATGATGGAGGCCACTGTGTTCTTGGTGACTTTCAATGCTGCAGACATTTTTAAGTACCCTTCCCAGATCTGTACATTGACACAATCCTGTCTCGGAGCTCTACGGACAAATCCTTTGACCTCGTGGCTTGGTTTTGGCTATGACATGCACTGTCAACTGTGGGACCTTATATGGACAGGTGTGTGCCTTTCCAAATCATTTGAATTTACCACAGGTGGAATCCAATCAAGTTGTAGAAATATTTCAAGGAAGATCAATGGAAACAGGATGCACCTGACCTCAATTGAGTCTCAAAGCAAAGGGTCTGAATACTTCTGTAAATAAGGTATTTCAGTATTTTTAATAAGGTATTTCAGTTATTTTTAATAATTTACCAAACATGTATAAATAACTGTTATTGCTTTGTCATTATTGGGTACTGTGTGTAGATTGATGAGGAATTGTTTTTATTTAATCCATTTTAGAATAAGTCTGTAACGTAACAAAATGGGGTCCGAATACTTTCCGGGTATAGGGGCACAGGGCGAGACCCAGACACGGGAGGTAGCTGGTTCGAGTCTCTGATTTTTATTATAATCCAAGGGGCAGGCAAGAGAATGGTCGTGGACAGGCAAATGATCATAACAAGGTCAGAGTCCAGGAGGTACAGGATGGCAGGCAGGCTCGAGGTCAGGACAGGCAGTATGGTCAGGCAGGCGGGTTCAGAGTAGAGGCAGGCAGGGGTCAAAACCGGGAGGACTAGCAAAAACAGAGAAAAGGGAAAAACACGCTGGTTGACTTGATTTGACAAGACGAACTGGCAACAGACAAACAGGGAACACAGGAATAAATACCCAGGGACTAATGAGGAAAACAGGTGACACCTGGAGGTGGATGGAGACAAAAAAAATAAAAAGGTGAAACAGATCAGGGCGTGACACCAGGGGTCTGAATACTTTCCGAATGCACGGTACATCTTCTTCAGGCTGTATTGCTGCCAGGTTTAATTTCTGGGGGAACTCATTGAGGGATTTTCTGTTTGGCCTAATGATTCACTATTATGAATTTCAATCACTGTGTAGGCCTACTTCAGAGCGTATTGTAGTTTGTCTTTGACAAACCAATGGATATATTGTAATCGATCAGTTCTAAAGCCTGATGTGGAGAGTTGATCACAACAATGATCTAAACCACCAAAGATTAAAGTCACTAAAGGTTATGGTCAACACTCACATATTCCGCACAGTATAATTGCTGTTATGATTGACATTTATTCACGACACGTCGTGAATAAAATCAACTATATTACAAACTGGCCTCCCCTCTTCTCCAGTCATTGGACCATTCAATTTCCTTAGCCAATCTATAATTTGGACCTTTCTCTATATCTAGCATTTAGATCTTGCTAAGTCACTGGCGGTGCACGGAAGAAAGGGCCATCCTGCTAGATATTAATCTGCAATGTAAATCGCATTTGATCCTTTTACCTTTGCAGACCTGCTACGAGGCACTAGACCAACGCACGTTAGCAGTCTTACTGTTGTCTGTGTTTTCTTAAAGAGCCCATTGAGCAGCTGGTATTGACTGCATGCCTGGAGAGTAGCACAGGTAAACAAACAGAAAGACTGTGTACACTACAAGTATTTCACTGAAGCAGTCAAGGCCGAAGCCTGCTTGCTACACCCCTTTAACAGCAGTATTGTTGTTTAAACTGCTATAACTGGTGTTTTGTTGACAGCTGCTGCTACTGGATGGATCTGCAGAGAGGACATTGACAATAGGGGAGGACTATTACAGGGTGCTTTTCGGAATTGTTATGTGGTGTTGCTATGATAAAGCTCTTTGTCAGTGTTCAGGTTCCTAGCCATCTTGGTCAATGGTGTGTTCCCCCAAAAAAGCCTCACAGACATTGTTTGTGGAGTGTTATATAAAAGGTGAAAAATATCGACATCAAAAGGAAAATGGATTCTTAGCAATCGGGAGACTAAATTACCTCGATGTTGTCCATTGATCAAATAGTCAGCAACGATCAAGTGATCATAAATGCCAGAGGGCAGTTCATCTTCCTGAATAAACTGTTTTTGTTGCTGTTGAAGTAGAGATTGACTGCTTTCTGAGTCATTCGGCTTGAATGAATGACTCCCAGATGACATTTTGATGCACAAGGAGGAGAACTAGGGCAGCTACAGATAAACATTATCTATCTGTTGTCCTTTTCCATAACAAATGTCTAGCTTGAAGACAATCTGTTGTCTGATGTTTTCTTTTCAAATCTCTCTCTCTGGTGGTTCAACATCCATCATTTTTTGGGGGGAGAATAGACACCAATACAGCACTGTGTACATTCAGAGGGTAGCTGGTTTCTGTATTACAGTTCTACCAAGTATTCATACCACTGACATACTTTAATGACTGCAACTAAGCATCTATTTAAAATAATTTAGATTTTGTACACAATCATACCTAGTTATAGTCAGTTACACCCATATGCGAGTACATAAGGCAGGGGTGGGCCAACTATGGTTCAATTCTGCCCGGGAGAGATTGTTCTTTTTATTATAAATGATAAAAACGTCCAAGCCATACTTGAATGTCTAAAACTAGATAGAACATATGTAGAAATGATCTTGGCCTTATATTTTCAAACTGCCCTTTTTCTGGCCCACAAATACATTTTTACGAACAAATCAGTCCAGAAAAAAACTTTGCTGGACTCCGTAAATTTTTTAAAATCCTGATGTGGTCCTTGAGCCTAAACGTTTGACCACCTCTGACATAAGGTGGTCCATCTCTGCAGGTAATCTGTTTATCAGGCCAAGATCACTGCAACAGGTACCCTTCCACCCTCTGATGATACTGTATGTATAATATAATATGTCTGCAGAAAAACATGGATTCAAATACTTTTTTACATTTGCCCTAGAATAACTACTTTTGGATAATACACACCAATAAAGTGTTCTGTGTAGATTCAGAGTGTATCTGAGTATTTCTACTTCTTGTATACCATTGGCAGATTTTTATATGCACAAAAATAAGGTAATTTTGGTTTTGTACACAGTCATACAATACATGGTGTAGAAAAGCACAATCTTAGGCCAGTACATGGGGAGCTATATTTATGCAGATTTGTGCAGTCTGGTCAAAATCACTGATACAGATTCCCTTCCACCCTCTGGTGGTATGGATAACTTGTTATTATGTATCCAAAGAAACCTGGAGTCTAATAAAGGTCCTATTTATCAAATTACTATAGGCGGAATTAGGTGTTTTTGGTTCAAAATGGGTCAAAATGACCCCAAATTACTTAATTAACAAAGTAATGAAAACATTAGAAGAATTGAATAACGATCAAAAATATGTCTATGGGGTCAAAATGTGGGTAGCTTGAGGGTTAAGAAATTCATTAATATTATATAATGTGGGAACCATAGAGCCAACATTCAAGCCAACATTTGATTTAAACAATTAACTAAACTTCCATAGCATACCTTAAATGAAATAAACACATTTTGCATAGCCTTTCATTTTTAGACTACCCACAATGCATTACCTCGAGGTGCAATACCACCACACAGAAATGTGTGGCAGTGGCAGCACACAAGCATGAGGAGCATCAGTTCATTTCTCTGTCTGTGTGTTTTAGCTTTAGTTCTACTTTCTCCAGAGTTGAGGAGAGAATAATGGCTTCTTACTTATTGGCGACATGGCCTGCCTCTTTCACATAGAGAGCTCTTGTTATTGAACAGATCCCGGTTGTCAGGGAGGGCCAAAGCCCTCTTCTGTGCACCAGCTCACTGACTCTGTGAGGTGACTACTGATTAGGTGCAGGAAGTGTGTCTCCTTTGTGTCGGGATGTGTGGCGCTTCAACTGGTTGTCGAGTACAAACCCAGAGGCTTTTCAGTCGACAAGAATGCAAAAGAAACCGCTTGCTTTTCCAGCCTATGCCATTATGTTAAATTCCCCTTTTATTTTCAGTATGCAAGGGGCAAGACTGTGTCACAGTAAGCCTAGCTTTTAGATAAATGGGAAAATGCTACAAAGTATGGTTTCCAGACAATCCATGAATGCTGCAGTGTTCCCTTAAGAATTCCTTTGAAGTTCAAACAGGTGGCTGGTGTGTGCGCGCATTTGTTAATTAGGCATATGCACGTTGACATGTTGCATAATGCATGCATATAAGTCAGAGAATGGACAAGCTGTCTTGTTACACCAGTTCTTGCCTCAGTTTATGGTTAACCTGTAAGGTTAAATATGATGGACTTCACCACATTATCACATCTAGTCACAGATGCCAAGCACAAGTAGTTGCATAATAATAAAAAAAATGATCAACTGACTAAAGAGCTACTGAATTGGAATCCTTCAATACCTGGATATCCCGTTAACACGATATACTCTATACACAGCTTTTTGCACAGTGTTGACCTCATGAATTTGTTCTGCTCCAAAAAAAAACACAAAAATACAAACTACCTACATTGTAAACATCTGAATATCTACAAGGACGCACTCAGATCTTTGACTCCTCCCTGTTGGCTTGAAGGACAGCTCCGTATTGAGTTAAATGTGTGATGACTTAATGTAGCATGCAAAGTAACAGAGCTTTGTCTAGCTTTGTCACGTTGGCATGCTGCATGTTTTTCATTTGTATTCCAAGATAGGTGAGGCAATCATTTGATGAAATTAAAGAGACAGAGAGAGATTTTGTTTGTTATGATGAATTGTCTTCAGTATGTCATGGGTCCAAATAACACAACCTGCCTAAAACAATTGAAATAGTACGAGGCTATATAACCTTACAGAAAAGTAATTAACCTAAACCTAACCTACAGTGTAAGGTAGAGAGGATAAGAACGACTCGAAAGAGTAGGCTTTCCCTTTCTTTCTCACTCTCTCGCTTTCTTTCTTTCTATGCAAACCTACTGTCTCATATTTTACATAATCTAATATAATTTACACATTCATTAATTAATAATTCACACTAGTCCAATATAAGTCTGTCTATTCATGGCTACATTTGCAACAGTTTCTACCACACTCCAAAGGATTTCCAATTGAAATTAACACAATCAAAGTGAAAATTACACAAGGACATGCAACCAATTAATAATGTAACTGCATTGTTCAAATGCTGATATTCAGCCTACGTGCAGATGAATCATTCCATAAAAGCTTTGAAGTGAAAGATACGGTACAATTCATATTCTAACACGCACATCTCATTTGAATGCCCTTCGTTGAACTTTGAATGGCATTGAACCTTTGATCAAAATGCCACATTGTTTGCCAGACATTGTGGATTCAGAAACAAATCCCCCACTGACTTATTGATGATTAGATGAATATGAAAAATACTAAATGGCAGAGCAATCAATATCATACGATCTCATATCATGTTTTTTCATTTATTTTTACTCCATATAGAACCTTGTAAATATGAACAGCAGCTTACAGACAGACACAAACAATGACATCTCATCTGCCCAGACCCGCATGCTCACACCCCCATTCCTAGTGCCTGCATTATTGTTTGCCACTTGGTCGTAAATTTTATCAATCGCCCACACTATTTCAATATTTAAATTAATAATTGGGTTATTCCATTGTGTTAACGATGGCAGATTGATTGTTTTGCGGGTTTTTAGTATATATTTTGTCAAGATGAGTGATGAGAAGAGAATCGTCCAGCCTATTGGGTATCTCACTACACCCCCGTATGCCATGTCTTGAAATATGCAGACGGATGGATTAAAAGTTTGTTTACATTGTTTTACTTCTGACAGCCAACTTTCTAGCTCTGTCCACAACAGTCTGCCCTGTTTATTAAAGGACATTATCAAACATTAATGAGGAGGCATTGAGACGTCAAATATTTTGACAGGAGGAAATGAGAGGTTGCGGTCCTGGGTGATATTATGCAACTTCCTCCTCAGATTTCCCAGTGCAACTCTCCGAGAGGAAAATCAAATCCAGATTTAAGCAGACTGCCGGATGATCCAATTACAAACATGGCACAGTATGACTTCATCCTCTGCAATAGACTCTGCAGCATGCTAACATTGGCATCCGTACATCTCCAGCCCCTGTCACAAAACCAGATGTACACACATTAGCGATAGCAATGATGATCACATCGCAGTGGTCACCAATCAACATAGCTCCTTGGAGAGCTCCATGAGATGTACCAATTTTGTTTTCCGTCTGTTTGTGTGTGCTGTTTGGGTGCAATATATTTCGTTATAGATTGAGATGGTGTGCTTGGAGTGAATATTCACGTCAGTTGAAATGTGTGGTGAAACATGCATGGCATCCATTTTGTTTATGACAGGGGTGATTGCTTGCTGTTGGGGTAGGTGGTAGCTTACTTGGCAAGCTTTGCACAGTTGATTCAAGAATGACTTACCAGACACCTTGATTGGACTGGAAGAGGCAAGAGATCTTAAGGGTTAAAAGCAACTCTATGGCATGTCAAAGACAATATGGTGGATTTGTAAGCATGTAAAATAGGGACTGTCTCTGGTGACCTCTCTGGTTCTTCCTAGTTCACAACCTGTTGTTTGAGTGGACAGAGAAAGAGATTTTTGGACGGAAGTGGCGTTCAACACAATTCAGCTGTTTGTGGTTAACTCAGTCAGCTAATCCTAACCCTAAACTTTACTTTAATTTACAGGAACACTGGTCATAATCAAGCAAGGTCAGCAGATTAATTTATCAGTTAATATTGTCTTTTTTTACAATGTTCTTATTAAACAGTGTGCACTTCCATTGCATAGGCTATTGTTTGCGCTTTCTTAAAGAACACAGAAAGAACACAACCTTTTCCAAATATCTGGCAGATCATCAAGAAAATGTGGCCAATGTCTGCAGGCTGGACATTAGGAAGACTTAGAGGACACAGATGAGAGACTGCTGCTCCAGGTTTCAAGGTTTAAGAGTGCTGGCGGGGTGTCTGGACCCATCACACCTAGCCCACTGTGACACTATCTACCGATTCAATCTACAATATGCTGAAGAAAATGGTCTAAATCCTCGGGGGGGGGGGGGGGGGGGGGGCCTTTAACAGAAAATAATTCTGCCCTTGAAACACTCAGGACCGTCTTTTGATTAGATGATGCTATCTTTGTTTTGACTTCAGCATCTAGGGCCTTGTGTTCATATATTTAATAAAAAATACAATTGCCCGGCCCCAGCCCCAATAAAGGCTAGTTATCTCGTCATCTTTAATTCAAAGATTATCAGTGTTGATTGGCACTTGAAACAGAGGTGGAACCCCCCCCCCAAAAAAATGGGCCAGTGACAATGTCAAGAATCCATCCACTTGTCAAAGCTCAGGTGTTTCGGGTCAGATTTCTTCCTATTACCTTGACTTAAGGCCAGACACCGGGTGAATGCCATTAGTCTTCCAGCTAAAAATGTCTGGCCATATCCCTCTATTCTTCTTTTCATTTAACTGGACTAGACAATATAACAAATGGGTAAGGTTCCCTTATTGTAAAGTGGTGCTCATTATATACACACTCTATTCCAGTCCTCCAGTACCCCCAACCACACACACTCCAGTACCCCGGACAAGCACACTTGATTCAACTTGTCGACTAATCATCAAGTCCTTAATGAGTTGAATCAGGTGAGTTTGTCCTGTGCTACAAACAAAAATGTGTGCTGTTGAGGGTACTGGAGGACTGGCATTGGGAAACACTGCTTATTGTAACCATATTGATATTGCCAACAGATGTGATGTCTGCAATGAACACAACAATCACCACCATTAATATCTTTGATGATTAATTCATGCTATATTTTCTCTGGAAGTTAACCAGTCACTTTCTACCAAAAGAGCTAATACACACTGCTACAAACAAGATATTACCAAATAGCACAGATTTACAAGTGCCTCAAATCAATGTCTGGACTGATTTCGTATACAGGGCAGCAGCTTTGTCATTGCACAAGTGGGATCCTGTTATATGCTGTTCACCCCCATGTTGTAAACTACAGTACATTCTGCAGGTCCCTGAACAGTCATTACCGGGCTGCTGGCCTGCTGGCCTTCATCTATTGTGGCCTGTACACAGTAAGAATGATCTTCCAGATGAACTGGTTGTGGGCTTCAAGGGAACGTCAGACGACCTGTTTGCTCATGGCATCGGGAGCAAGCCAACTCCCAGATGACGTAGTTCTTCAACACGGCAAACATTTAAGGGTCGCACAGGACTGTGGTCGCCACCCTCAACAGTCATAAACAGGGGCGACGCAATGGTATCCTAAGGCATATTTATGGGTGAAATACGTGATAGAGGTGCCTTGGTGTACAGTTAAAAACTTTTTGTTTTTTGTTTTACCTAGGCAAGTCCAGTTAAAGCTACAGGATAATGCATGCCAGGAGTAGAGAGACTTGCGAATGAAATCCACAAGATATATTCTGGATGATTGATGTAAAACTGCATAGTAGGTGTTTGAATGACTTGCCTAATTCAAAAACAATTTAGTGTAACATAACTCATTGCACCGAATTGAAGACATTTCCAAGTAAGCCATCGGCCTCTAAAACAAAAGAGTACCACTAGACCAACTAGTAGTACACACCAAGTGTAGCCAGTGTGTAGTGATGTTTCATCGTGAATTTAGACATGTGTTCTCCTAAATCACCCTCACAACATTGTTCACCTGCAGTTGTTTACCCTAACTTTTTAAAAGCTCTCCTAGATAAACTGTAGCCTTGGTCATGTCTCATTTTACAAGAATGACCAGAGGGTAGCAAACATTGACAAAATCCCCTTAAATCAATGTTATCTCAACAGAAAAGGGTAGGGAGGCAGTTTCTTTTATTTGCAAGGACTGTCAGGTCGTACCAATACACAAAACCAAGAGATGACATTGATTCACCTTTCATTTGGAATTCTGCAGGGCATTCGCCCATTGATTTTACAGGGAGGGTCAGATATGAAAATGTGCCATTTGATATATATGTCATATCTGACCTACTCCTTCACCGGTATTCATACACGACATACAAGTGTCTCCAAACACACACACACACACAATGGTTTTCCCAAAACAATCTCTTCAACTGAACAGCCCGCAATCCCTGCAAGTTGAACACTTCACCTTCTCAACACATCTACCTAGAAGCCGCCCGTCCCTATAGCCCAGGGACCATCAACTAGATTGGGCCGCAGGCCGAGTTTTTCTTGAATGGATGGTCCGGAACATAATTACAAATCATTTGTAGACTGCAAATTGATCGCAAGAAGCCCAAACAGATATAATATTTGACTAAAACAATCATTTCAATCCTTGCTTACATTTGTATATGATCACATATCTCTCTCTATTATGCGTGGGAATACTTTGAAACAGATTTCCAAAATTAAAATCCCTTGGAACTGATTTGCGGGCGTTTTTACAGTCTTAGGTAAAAATAAATATAAAACATTTTTGTGCTTAAATAAAATCACCCGCGGGCTGAAGTTGGCCGACGGGACGCCAGTCCTTCTCCTGAAGTACTTAACCAATGTCTTCATATCGGTTCCTCACTATTCACTATAAATAACTTTATATAATATCAGCCATATATTAACGACAAGAACAACCACAAAGTTCAAATGGTGTTTTGCAAAACATACTTATGTGACCATCATAACATCACCAATGTCTTACTGTACTTAGAAGATAATGCTAATAAATTTAGATTCCAAACAGTGATACTCTTAAGTGCCCTTTTTCTTGATTTGCTGTACATGTTCCCTCAAACCAACAAAGGACAGCGGGCATCCTTTCAAGCTGCAAATTGCAATAACATGCACAATAACAAAGAGTGGTCCCACTCCCTATAGAATGTGTCAATTACTGACAGATATGTAATTTAGCTGTCAGACCAAGCGTTGATAACTTTCTTTTCTTATTTTTCTACAGACAACCTTGTTGTTCATTTTGTCACGGAATGCTTTGTGAACATTAACAACCAAACATGCAATATGACATTACAAAATTAGAAAGTTTCCATTGTTGTTTTCGATACGGAAGGATTTGAAGTTCTTGTTGTTCATTTCTAAAGGAGAGCGAGGTTATTTGTTCTAACGGCCGACAGGATGGGTGGCATGGACGGGCGATGGAGAGGAAGGAGAGATGAGGGGATAGACAATGTCCTTCATTGTCAGGACCAAGGATATCTACGGTTACATGGACTGTCTGGGGGATGTGTTGTCTGAATGGAGTCAAGGGGGATTTTCAAGTTTGAAATGAATAATTGTGTATTTATGCCCTCTACCAGTGGGGGACAAAAAAAGTTTCATTTACTACATAAGGAGAGTTGTGTTGCCTGTATGAAGTTGTTTTTAGACTAGGAAACCATTTAAAACAACAAGTTGAATGTATGATTTATTGATTGCATAATAAGTGAAGCAGTTCCACGAAATGAGTCCCTTTGCGTTTCTTTAATATTTTAATTTGAAATTGTGCATCAATATTGAATTTTAAAATCCTGTTATATTAAATGAAGTGCCCTTTAATTTAGACCACATGGAACATTCAATACATATGACGTTTAATATGAATAAAGACTCACTACTAAAGTGCCAAAATTCTGTATTGTGACACATCTCTCTGTGCACACTCTAAATTCCAGGAAGATTTAACCCACTTAACCTCAAGTTTCAACACCATTGTAAAGCCCTAGTTATTCTGTTGCTTTGACAAAGTCATTTCTGAAGATGATTATTTATTTCATGTGATTAGTGATTCATTTTAGGGAGAATTATATATATTAAAAAAATAAGAATTAAGGTCCACCCTGTTACGTGAACTGAACTCTCGTTTTAATATGGTGAGACTACTCCATTTTAAGTTGTTTAAAAGAAAGAAACTGAACATCTAATAATCAGATCATAGTGTGAAAGCAGGTTCTATACTTCTGCGCCATTTTCTGATGTTTTGAGGTGGAAAACCGAGTGGCTCGAGCGTAACACTTCAACCCTGTTACCCATAGATAAGGAGGCTATAAATGTTTTAACAATATAAATGTTTTGTGAAACTTGCATTCAATTGCCCCCGTCGCACACTTGCTTCCATTCCCCGTCACAAAGGGATTTATGGCTGATTTAAGATGTAATTGTCAACCCTGTTACTTTATTTGGCACTTAATGTTTCAATACATGTTGCACTAAAGTAACAATGTTACAATAAAGTAACAATGTTGAAATACATTGATGGTTGTTTTTTTGTCTTTGCTCTCAGTATTCATATCGATGTAGTGTAATGGTTTTTGATGTATAAAATAATCACACTAGAATGTGACGGGGCATTCTAGTGGCAATGCTGGGGACTGCTAGTGACAGAGTTTTAAATGTGTTAATAACTGGGTTGGGATATATAAGAACTTTGATAACTGCATAGGAGAAATATGTTCATTCAGTATACGTAACATTATCCCACCGGTCACAATTGTGACCGACCATAAAACACACTTTTTCACCTACTTTTCCATTAAAATTTCAAAAAATAATGATTGATTACTTCGAAGGGTTACTAATGGCACTTGATTTGGATATTTTCATGTCTGGGAAAAATTTGTGATTAAATGGGTTAATAGCATTACTCTAGTCATTTTATTTAAACTCTTGACATGGGAAAACATGTATTTTGTTATGTTGAACGTGCTCTTCCTGACAGAATGTAAAAATTGTGAAATAAAACGTTTTTTTCCCCCCACCAAGTTACACTACCTAAAAGGGACTAATCATTCGAATGCTCTTTCTTGAAATGGATAAAAGGAAAGTTATTTTGTCTTTTCCCCTGGGACATACAGTATAATAACTGATTCAATTATTTAAGGCCCTTAGTGAGATGCCACACACTGCAGTCTCAAAATACTTAGAGCCCTCCCCCTCACAGAACTAACGCTTATCTACAGATGAAGACTAATTTGACATTTTCTCACATTTCCAGTGAATGTGATTGATCTGCCGACCCAAAAAAGTTAATTAAAGCATCCTCCACACGCGCTAACATGCATCAGCATTAGATCATAGCCATCAACACACAAGCGCACGCACACACACACACAAGGCTCAGCGGTTGAGTAGTTGTGTCGATTCCAGACCTGTTTACTCATGACGGGGTCGTTTTGTGCAGCATGGCAGAGGCGGTGAGGGCCCGGGGCCCACTTATGATCCAGTGTAATGACTCATTAATAAAGTGAATGGAGGCCAGAGTCCCCTTTTCAGCACGTTTCATTAACTCACCCACTTTGTAAACGCCAGTCAAACTGACACGCGGCGAGGGCCATAGCTCTTCACTGCTACCCGAGAGAGATCTAAGAGGGGATCCAGCCTCATGCATATCCATGGGGAGGAAGGAAGTGTCCCTTTAGTGGCGGCGGGCCGCGAGCAGTTATGAGACGAGCCTCACATCCCCTTGTAATTTTTCACTAGGACTCGGCCATCAATCACATCTGCGACTCCATGAATACAGGATTGGAGGCGGACATTTTCTTTTTTGTCCTACTGCTTTGAATGCATAACATGCAAAAACCAATAAAGCAAAGTAATAAGGAGAGAAGTGCCGAGTTTCAGAAACAATATATTTGATTGGGTGAAATGTTACTGCTTCATATGAATTGTCAAATGCAACAGTCTACACAGCATGGACCATATTTTATGTACAGTACAACACTGGCATGACATTCATTGTCCGATCCAATGGCTCTTCACTATAAGCATCTTGACATACAGTACATGTAGCTACAGCTTGCACAACATTATATGACGCATGTCATGTCATATTGGGTCATTACCATCACATAGCTGACCACGGTCCTGTCATCAAGCATTGGAAAAGTTAAAACATCTGGAAAGGGCAAAATGTTCAAGGGACAGTTCACCCAAATTTCAAAATGACATTGGTTTCCTTAGTCTATAAGAAGTCTATGGACAAGATAAGACATCTATGCTGTGGTGTAATTTTGTTTCGTTTTTTTTTTTACATGGCCACTATAACTGCAGCAGTCTCCATACCCACTCAGTTGAGAAAGTCAATCATTTGAACAAAAAAAAACATGGTCATGACAGATATTCAAGTAATAATCAAGGCAAATATTAATACAAAAAAAATGAATGATTGCTTACCCACCTTTCTTCATAGCTCATGTCAGGGTAAACTGATGGATGTTCACTCTCTTGTTCGCCCACATGTTATCCTCCATGTTCAGAGTAAATATTATACCAGCAGTGACACATTTCCATGTATTGTGTTCATGAAATAGCTATGTAAACAGAGCTCGTACAACACCTTTATATGCAAGGCCTTGCGTTGCCTTGTGGAGTAATAGCAATGTAAAACCCACAGAAAAACACAACCTTTGTGATAACTATGTGGTAAATCTTAATCAGTCATTTATTTGTTGGCAAACAAGTTTCACTGTTACAACAAATATTAGTTATGAGGTCATTCAACTTGGAAACCAATACAAAAATGAATAAATAAAAAAAGCCATAACCACTCACAATAAAAATGAATCTGTGCTGCGGAATTCTTTACCTCAATTTTTCACTCTATTTTGTAGTTTGAACTAATAAATAAATAAGCTTTACCCTTGAGGAAGAAAAGAAAATACATTTCCCGTTGTTTTTCTCACTAGAAACGTTCACTCTTCAAAAAGTAAAATACGGCCTCTTTTTCGGTTTGCCTAGTGCTTATTGATATTCGACGTGTTCTGTCTCTCTAAGAATGCACCGGTCTCTTATAACTGATGCAGGCCAACACTTGGCTAACTTTTCAGACACTTGTGATGTGTTCCTTCTATGGTGTGTGAACCATCATTCTCTTTCTATCTACACAGTGAAGAAATAATCAAACTGTGAAATAAAAATGGCTTGGAAAACATTGGTGGTTACATTGCTAAAGAGAGAAAAATCATGTACGGTAAGTGTTTTGTTTTGTGATTTTTTTGGGGTGTTATTTCGTTTTGTTGCTTTGTTTGTCGTTTCTTGAAAAAAATGCTCATACTGGTGTCAAGACCAGCACAACAGAAAGGAAATGCTCCTAACCAACTACATTTACAGAGACAAAGGTTTGGGTGGAACAAAAATTATACTAATATGTGCAACGCTAGTATCTGTACATTTACATAGAAATATCTCATAATTCTGTTATTTGTTTTTTTCTCTCCCTCTTTTTCGACAACTGTTATTGTTACAGCAAAATAAAAATAAAACAACAAAACAAAAAATATGCTGTAAAGCACATGGGATTTAAAGAAGTCCTTCATGATATTGTTCAAAATCAGTTTAGTCGAACTTGCAGGAACACTTCAGAAAAAAAATGTGCTGCAATATCACTAGAGAGGAAGAAAACCTCTTAAAAAGCCATTATGGATACAGAAGTATAATAAAATAGTCTTTCTTGATTTGTTCTGATTTGAACTCTACACATCTACTAGTAGCAGAATGTTTTTTTGTGGCTGTTTGTAGTTCCTTTGGACTGTCAAATCGCATTTCAGAGCACGAGATCCCACCGTCCCGAGTGCTCATCTCCCCTCACACTAAGGGGAAAACATCAATCCACACAGGGTTCGGGCATCTCAACCAAAAAAAAAGAAAGAAGTGAAATGCACATCAATAGACTTCTCCAACATCCAACCCAGACTAGATGTATTATCCACAAAACATAACAGTTTCAATATTCTGTCTGCGGTCAGTACTGGGACTGGCATCAGTTTCGATTTTAGTCTTCGGGACAAAGAGTAAAAAAAAAAGGCTACCACTGCCGCTGATTGATCAGCACAAAGGGAACGCGTAGGACGAAGTGGGGGGAGGGGGGGGGGGGGGGGGGAACCACGGCGAGAGAAGGGATTGGGGCGGATGGGTCAGGGGAGTTGGTTTTGTAGGCCTATAGGCTGGTGACCAGGTGCGAGGGCTCCTGGGGGGACTCTTCAGGGGACAGATCCTCCTTATTGGGGGGCACGATGAACCCATCACTGCTGCCCCTCCCTAGTTGGTAGTAGGAGTGCAGCTGGTTACGTGAGCCCAGGTTAGGCATGCTCTTGTAGTAGACATCGTCCTGGCTGGCCTCGGGGCTCTTGCCCCCTGCCGGGTGGCCCTCTCCGGCATCTTTATCGGCGAGGATGGCGGTAGTGGTGGTGGTGGTGCCGGAGTCTGTGGTATCCGGTAGGCCTGCCAGCACGGGCATGCTGGTGTAGAGGGAGTCCCTGGGATGGTGCAGGTGGTGGGGGTGGCGGCTGGGGGAAGTGGGCTCCACATCCAGGGTATGCTCGTTGGTGAGCAGGGGGAAGAAACTCTCGCTGTTCTCCTGCGGGATCCGCCGGCGGGACGAGGACGAGGTGGTGGTGGCCGAGGAGAAGGCTGGGTGGTGGTGGTGGGGGAGCGGAGGCTGATGCGGCGGGCCCTGGTTGTGGAGGTGGTTGTGGTGGAGGTTGTCAACGGGTGGCAGCAAAGGGGGTCTCTGGGGCAGAAGGGGGGCGTTGGACTCTTCCCTAATCAACTCCAGGCCCAGACCTTCATCATGGAGGTGCGGAGGGAAGGAAGAATGCTCATCCAAGTCCAACGCCACGTTCATCCCCCCCATCCCCATCCCCCCCAGGCCAACATCCTTGCCTCCATTGCTCATGTTGTTCACCAGCTTGTTCATGAGGTTGCGGTTTTGCTCGGCAGAGCGGTCGTGGTTGTTCAGGTAGGAGGGGATGTAGTTAGACGTCAGCTCTTTCAGGATCTTCTTCTCCAGCGTAGTCTCCTTGTGGTTGTAGCCCCTGTCGATGATCTGGACGCAGTCGCTCATGTAGTCGGCGCTGGCGATGCTGTAGCCGTGGTTACCATTCAGTGGTAGAGTATCCATGACACTTGTATCCCGGGCATTGTTCAGGATTCCCTCTGGAGAGAAGAGAGGGATACAGGAGAGAAGCTCATATGAGAGGGATGGAAATAGCGGTCGCTCATTAGAATGGCTAAATGTCATCTGCTTGGACGTGTTCACGCACACATTAAGCCCGGCAAAACTCGGCTTTCTTTTAATGTGAGGTGCAACCTTCAGGGTGGCACACAGATTGTGCTATTTAGTTGAACCTTTTCACTAAAATTTTGTGTTGGGTATATATGGTATGTCTACAAATGGCAGGATTCTCTAAATGATTTAACATAGTCAGTCGATTCTAGATATACTTACCTTTTTACACACACACAAAACACAAATGCAGAGTAATATAATACATTCAAATCGTACTTGTAATGCAATTACATTTCTGTCATAATTCTATATGTTTGGCTTGTGTTGTAGTTGGGAATAACGTTGTCCAAAGATGAGAACACTTATACATGTGTGACAATCGACAACATGTAAAGCTTTATGCACATACACTCAACGACAACAAACCACAGCCATGCATTTCATTTTAAGAGCGAGATACACAACATACATCTTCTGGACCCCAGTCATATAGGCCCCCGATTTAAAGGTTCACTCAGCAATATGCAATAATCATCTAGTGCGGGGCAACTTCCTGCCTACAGCAAATCAACAAAAACAGCATTTAAAATCTGCCGCAATGTGGGCAATGGAGATGGTGCAAATTGGGAAGAGGCAATAGTAGCAGTCTCGATAGATTTGAATGTTGTTGTTGATATCTGTAAGCATCATGTCATACTGCTGAGTCTACCTTTCGGAAAGCTTCATCTTAAATTGTGTTGACTATGGAATAACATAGAAAGAAAGTTCATGGTAAACTTACTAACTTTGTAATGATAAATATACTGTAGACCATAGAGCAGGGTTTCTCAAACGCGGTCCTGGGGACCCAAATGGGTGCACATTTGAGCTTTTTGCCGTAGCACTTCACAGCAAATAATAACTCATCACCAAGCTTTAATGATTTGAATCAGCTGTGAGGTGCTAGGGGAAAAAACTAAACGTGCTCCCCTCGGGGTCCCCAGGACAGAGTTTGGGAAACGCTGCCATAGAGGGTTCGGCGATGAGGGTAAACTTGACAATTATACGTTAGGAAAGGACTTTCTGTTCTCTCATGCAGAGAAAGTATGGATTCCCAATTGTAAAATGTTCACGGAGATGTCAACATGCAGCCTCACACAAGGTCATCAGGCTATTTCAAATGTCTCTAAAGTTAAGCCTCTTTCCCCTACCTTTTTTGTGCAGTTAAAATATTAATGTACAACGTAAAACTATGCTGGTGATGACCGAGTTCCAAGATTGGCCGACATCTGAGATGAATCCGATATCTGAGGACCATGAGCATGTCGGCTACTTTGGCCAATGTAATCTTAAATGATGGATTACAATTATGTCAACTATAAGTGACAATGACATCTTATGATATCAAATGGATCCACCTTGGGCTGGTCATTTTGAAGAACATATTAAGATCTTTCAAAGCATCTCCTTTGTGTGAATATAGTTGACGGATATTCTCCAGAAGAGGTTAATCATTTCGGAGGAACGTCTGACATTTTGAACAGCTCATTGAACATTGTTCAATGAACAATAGTATGCACACATGAATTTAGATTGGCTCTCACATGTCTATTTGTCAGAGGAAGACCTGTGTTTTTGAAATTGGATTTCTACTTCCAAATAAGATGACTGTATTCTCATTCCCCTTCGTCAGCATAGAGTGAAAAGAAAGTAAATCTAAGGGCAATTACATTTGGTAAGCAATGTTTAGTTTGACTCCCATACTTGTCTCTCTGTAGGGCACTTTTAGGGACAGCATGAGGAAAAGGAAAGACAAAGAAAAAACACAAGTAAGCATAACAGTGACAGGTAGAAGAGACGTGCACACAGGGTTGATGATGCTTCCAGAAATGACCTCCCGTGCGTCATGTAAACCTTTCTAAGAAACTATGATCACAGTATATTCAAAGGGGGGGGGAATGAGTTTACATATATGATGTATTAATCTTGCTATAACATGTTAGTGATCTCCATTGCCAACAAACACTTGAGCACATTCCCCTATCACTATTAGATGTGTTTTGCATAGACGTTTGCTGAGGTTTGTAGTGGCTGTTAAGATCAAACCAAACCATGGATTACAGTTTCTGTTCTCGTGGCCCATAGAATACTTCCCAAGTGAGCAACCACCTGACAACAAGTTGAAAAATCCTAAACGTCCCCTTTAACTTTACAGCTCAGGTGTTAAAAATCACACCTGCAGCAACCTACATGTATTTCCTGTGGTAACATTTGGGCAAAACCGTTATATTCAACTGACATGCACCAAGTCATGACAGACTTGTAGAATGTGTAAGATATGAGCAAGATTTTTTTTTATGGATTAGTTCACATGCATCACTTTATTGATATTGTCATAATGATCCAGTGAGTACTATGTGAGTACTACTGTATGTGGTACTATTGAGTACTACTGTATGTAGCACTATTGAGTACTATTTTGGATTGGTTAAACTCATCCATACAGTATAGTCTCTGCTGGAGTTACTGACCTGATTAAATACAATTGAGTCCCATTTTCAGATGTGACACATTTTGCCTGACACAAGTACTTTTAATATAAATGGGCAGCTTTGGTAGAAGAATGTATTATTTTGTCGTAGCGCCTTGATGTTGTTTTTTGTTGGTTGTACAAACAGACTTCTTCACAGGGTTTGAGGCACCTAAGTACCAATGCAATACTGGCCATTTACATCATTGGGAATGTTCAGTCGGATTATATATAGAGTCGTAAACATTCCAACATTATAACATCATGTTGTCTTATTGGAAAGGGGCCCAGAGGCAGAACAGTTATGTTGTTTATACTAGTTCATCAGTTGCACAACTTTGTATTTTTCATATTAGGATCATAGATTGGGAGGACTAACAGAACAAAGATGTTCATTTAACCAACTACCAGCAACACTTAGAAGATAACAGACATAAGAATGTAGACGCACAGGACAACAGTGCAGCAAAACCTTAACAAGTGACCGGTGGTGTGTTCGGCTCCCAATAGGCGCACCAACGTCCCTTCCCAATTGTTTTGTGTTTGTCGCACCATTTCCCCACACTGAATTATGCATGCAGGCACATGAATAAGTTTGGAGTGTGACAAAATGATTCCCAATGGGAAGCCACCATACACCCCCTCCCACCAAAAGCATCCAGCGAAAAAAAAGAAAAGGTGATAAAGCAATTTTTTTTTGTAGCAAACAAGTAAACTCTAGCGACATTCTAGCGACATTTTTGAAGGAATGAAAAGAAGGCTAGCACACCTTGCGTGTTGTACATGCCCACTGACGGGTTGTTATAGACGGCCGAATCCCCGAGCAATGTGTTATAGGGATTGTTAGTGCCATGGGGACGGAGGAGAGCGTTAGTTATAAGATGGTTAGCCATAGCCCCTGGAGCAGCCAGATAGAGACAGAGGGAGGGAGAGAGAGATAAGACATAGAGGGAGGGAGAGAGAGATAAGACAGAGGGAGAAAGAAAAAGAGAGAGAGAGACATGTCAGTCAGGCAGATGCAGCCGAGGCAATGGCAGCAATAAACATTCACACGATCATTAGGGCGAGTTGTTAAACAGTTGAGCTACAGACGTAGCAAAGCTTGAAACAGACTGACATGACCATGGTTTATCAAGACGGCAGCAGTGAGGTAGGTCAATAATGTTTGGGTTTTTTCTTAATGGGATAAATGGACATTTAGCATTGCTAGCTTTGGTGTGCTCACATTCAAGACAGGATCAGCTGCGTGTGCAACAGTACAGTACGTTTAAGCATAGACACATTCAAAGCAAAGACATAACACTTCAGTAACGGACCTGAACACAACATGATCAAATCACCACTGTTGACAGATTAAGACATGTTAATACCAAAGTATACCAGGTTTTTGTGCTTTACTCAAATCTGATTTGAATACGCTATGAAAGCTTTTGGCAGGTACCATTTCAAGGTTACTGTATTACGTTGTGTAAATGTTCTAGATCTCCCATGCATTTTGTCCAGTGAAATTCTTTGCATTCAACTTTCCCGCAAAGGAACACCCTTAAATGAAACATCCTCATGGATGGTAGGCCCAGTCACAGCGCTCATTGTGGTCCCTTCGCACAATACCGGCTCTTTATGCTCGACTGCTTTTGAACATAAGCAGAGGTTTCTGATTCTATTTGTCCAAATGTCACCCCTGGACTATGTGGCTGTGACTGATGTCTTGGTCTGTGTGACTAATCTGCTCCCAGATCAGTTCTAAATAATCTTTTTGACTTTGAGCAATGTGACTAACTGTAGCTAGACAATAAGAATATTTATATGAAGGAGCAGGAAGTACTGTAGTTTGGATGTGGGTTTGATTCTGCGCAGCCGTTAATGAGGAATAACTGACTGACTTTTTGGGGGGCAATAGTAAGAGTTAGGGTATCCAGTTGCGAACATATCTGCAATAAGCTACTGTTTATATGTTATGTTCGCAAACGCCTAAGAGTTTTCTCTCTTCAGATTCAGAGCACATATCAGGATCCTAACATGTGCTCTGTGATATGCCCGATTCAACTGTGCAGTGTACCAATACCAGAGTGCGTAAATATCTTCGGAAAACATCTTTCATCTGAGGTGGAAATGCACGCCAATTAGTTCTGCCGACGCAGTATCCTACACTGTTCTCTTGCAGTGCTCTGAATCTGTCAGAGTGAGGAAGAGAGAGAGAGAGGGAAAGAAATAAAGCAAGGGAGATAAACCCCTTCTCTAACGACATATGACTCTCGTCTTTGACAAACAGTTTCGAGGAATGACTGTCTCAATTACACATCTGAAAACGAACCGCAACCAACTCTGAATGGAGAGGTATACGTAAGACTTAAGGAAATGGCAGGAGTTGGATGATGTATGACTAATTATGATAGCTAACGTTGAGGATTGAGCACAGCTCTGTTACGCATCCTGTACTAAGTGCATCACGCACTGCGCTAATGATGACATGTTGGGAATGGGCTAACACTTACAGTATGTGTTATGTGTTGTATGCTAATTGGCCAGCAAGGGCATGATGGGAATGATACGGAGGCGATATATCGGTGCTATTGTCTTACCACGTTTATTAATGACTAGAACTATAATCTACATCAGGTTCCTGCTGGGTTTTCTACTCCTCTGAGCGTACAGGGAACAAAAGGGCCAACATCATAATTGCGTGAAAGACAACCTTAAGCTTAAAACACATCTTTAAGTCCAGTTGAATATCAGTTATCCAGTTGAATTACTTCACAAAGATAGTTTCAACAGGCAATCTTTCTATGAATGCATCATTGCCGGAGTATCTTCAACTCCAACACTATCTATCACAGTGGTCATTTCAATTAAAATGGGAAAAATGAAACAAACAAAAAACTTCTTAGCAAAGAGCAATTTCTCAAGCAAGAATTTTTCCTGGCCTGTCTGGGAGTGGTCTGAGTAGGGAGGGGAACACTAGAAACTAGCTGTTATTGGCAGAGAGGTTTGGAACTGTCATTCTTGTTGATCTTTAACTAATTTACCGCCTGGTGCATCCCACCAAATCAGGCTGAAATTTCAGACGGTCTTACACCAAAAGGGCATGATAATCATTTTCACAATTTCACAATTTTCTTTTTATTCTGAGCGGTAGAGCTTGGCCTGCATTTTGACTCAGAAAGTGGTCTCGGCAGAGAAAAGGTTGGTGACCATGTTGATGCATCGAAGCAAAATCATGATTTACTCAAGCAAATTCCTTTTTTAGACATAATTTACATACGTTGTTTGATGTGTCAATTAACATGGATGTATCCATTAGGTTATTGCTTCTGTTTGATATAATGACTACGTGCTCCTTTCTTGTTGCTGTTGGTTCTCTAATTACGAAGCCTTCCAAAAATACCAGCCTCTTTTGATATGATAAACAGCTCCTCCCCACCCCCGGCTGCTCGCCCACTTGTGTCTGTGTTTGATAAATTGGACCATTTCCAAACCGTACCGATTGTGTAGCAATAATCGTGAATGTGGGGATAAATTAAACATGTGAGGCTATCAAGATGATTGCATGCTTCCTACTCGAGAGGAGAGAAGTATGGAGTCAGCTGCAGTTATGTAGAGACTATGAGGCGGGGTACTGAATACCGATTCAAAAAGGACTAGCAGGGAGAGATGCATGCTCATACACATAATTCCATAATAACATTGCTGAGAAGAGCAAGGGGGAGGTGGGATTCTATTCCCATCTGTTTGTGATGCTTTTGACGCTTCAGAACATGATGCGTTATCCTGCGCCAGACGGAAAATGCATCTGGGCAGACTTCGTGTTTATTCGAACACTTCATACATCAGACCCGATGCGTTTCAACGCCTCGAGCGAAAACGTGTTAATTAATTTACTCCTCTCTTCCTGGTCTTCATGATAGATCTATGGCAGTGTCTTCTGGGCCTGTCCACCCCACCGCGCCCCACCCCTTTCTTTCTCTCTCTCGCTCTCTACCCCTCCCTCCCTCTGCTAAAAGCGAACGTCTTGGGATGGCGCTCGTTGCGGAGTGCCTAATTATTGAGATGGCCACACTTCCTTTCGCCGTCTAACATCAATCCGTCATCATAACTGGGCATTAGTGTCTGAGGGCAAGGGAGCGACGAGCAGATTTAGAGAGTGAGGTAGCGACATGGGCTCAACGCCTCCATCAAGGGACCCCATGACTGGAGAGGAGTCATCCCTGAGAAATGTCAGGGTGGTGGCATCATCATCTAGTGCAGATAGGATCTAGGAACCTATGATAGATGCTTCTCACACTGAGACCTCAGAGACAGAGCACTTGACACATGTTATTCATTTGGACCGCCATCCAATACGCTATGATGTATTTCTTTAATCATTAAAGGAGATCATTTTCACAATAATGAAATTGGGAGATAAGCCTTTGTTGATAGTTATACATATTTTTAGGTGACAATTATGTAAAATAAAGCAATTACTATTACTTTCCTGGTTTCAAACTAGTTTGGTTGACAGTTCTCATGAAGATTTTTATTTTTATTTTATTTTACCGTTATTTTACCAGGTAAGTTGACTGAGAACACGTTCTCATTTGCAGCAACGACCTGGGGAATAGTTACAGGGGAGAGGAGGGGGATGAATGAGCCAATTGTAAACTGGGGATTATTAGGTGACCATGATGGTTTGAGGGCCAGATTGGGAATTTAGCCAGGACACCAGGGTTAACACCCCTACTCTTACAATAAGTGCCATGGGATCTTTAATGACCTCAGAGTGTCAGGACACCCGTTTAACGTCCCATCCGAAAGACGGCACCCTACACAGGGCAGTGTCCTGGGGCATTGGGATATTTTTTTTTAGACCAGAGGAAAGAGTGCCTCCTACTGGCCCTCCAACACCACTTCCAGCAGCATCTGGTCTCCCATCCAGGGACTGACCAGGACCAACCCTGCTTAGCTTCAGAAGCAAGCCAGTAGTGGTATGCAGGGTGGTATGCTGCTGGACAAGATGTGTAGAACATTAACAAACATGCTCTTGTCTAACTGTTTGTTTGGTTAGGCAAATTAAATTATGCTTTAAGCATTTCATATTGACATTTATTTTGGTTCTTAGTTCCATCCAGTGCAAAATTAACCCTTTTCAAATTAATTAAAAGTGTTGTCTTAATTAAATAAATTAACAAAAACTTTGACTTGCATTGTCATATTTAAAAGCTTAGGTATTTTACAAAAGTCAAGGTAATTTAGGAAGGTGTTGAGTGTCTTTTGAGTCCCTTTGATATTTTAAGAAATTGGGCAAAAATATTGGATTTAAAAGTCCTTTAATATACAGTGGCTTGCGAAAGTATTCACCCCCCTTGGCATTTTTCCTATTCTGTTGCCTTACAACCTGGAATTAAAATAGATTTTTGGGGGGTTTGTATCTTTTGATTTAAACAACAAGACTACCACTTTGTAGATGGAAAATATCTTGTTTGTTTCACAATAAAACATAAGAAAAAAAAACAGGTGAACCTCCGTCCCAGGCTCAAATCTCTGGAAGACAAACAGGTTTCCCCTCAATAATTTCCCTGTATTTAGCACCATCTAGCATCCCTTCAATTCTAACCAGTTTCCCAGTCCCTGCCGATGAAAATCATTCCCACAGCATGATGCTGCCACCACCATGCTTCACTGTGGGGAAGTGGTTCTCGGGGTGATGAGAGGTGTTGGGTTTGTGCCAGACATAGCATTTTACTTGATGGTATAAAAGCTAAATTTTAGTCTGACCAAAGTACCTTCTTCCATATGTTTGGGGAGACTCCAACATGCCTTTTGGCGAACACCAAACGAGTTTGCTTATTTCCTCTTTAAGCACTGGCTTTTTTCTGGACACTCTTCCATAAAGCCCAGCTCTGTGGAGTGTACGGCTTAAAGTGGTCCTATGGGCAGATACTCCAATCTCCGCTGTGGAGATTTGCAGCTCCTTCAGGGTTATCTTTGGTCTCTTTGTTGCCTTTCTGATTAATGCCCTCTTTACCTGGTCCGTGAGTTTTGGTGGGCGGCCCTCTCTTGGCAGGTTTGTTGTGGTACCATATTCTTAAAATGTTTTAATAATGGATTTAATGGTGCTCTGTGGGATGTTCAAAGTTTTGGATATTGTTTTATAACCCAAACCTGATCTGTACTTCTCCAAAACTTTGTCCCTGACCTGTTTGGAGAGTTCCTTGGTCTTCATTGTGCCGCTTGCTTGGTGGTGCCCCTTGCTTAGTGGTGTGGCAGACTCTGGGGCCTTTCAGAACAGGTGTATATATACTGAGATCATGTGACACTTAGAATGCACACAGGATGACTTTATTTAACTAATTATGTGACTTCTGAAGGTAATTGGTGGCCCCTTTTATTTAGGGGCTTCATAGCAAAGGGGGTGAATACATATGCACACACCACTTTTCAGTTCTTTATACTTTTTAAAATCTTATTCCATTTCACTTCAGCAATTTGGAATTGTGTATGTCCATAATTGTGTATGTCCATAACATGAAATCCAACTAAAAATCATTTTAAATTACAGGAAAAACGCCAAAGGGGTGAAGACTTTTGCAAGGCACTGTAGACCACATGGACTATTCTATAAATCCGATAAATAAAACATTTTGATGAATGAAAACATACTAAAGAGTCAAAATACAGCATCCTCTATGACTTCTAGAAAGATTTTAACCCACTTAACCCCAAAATGTCTCCAAGTTTTCACCATCATTGTTAAGTAATTTCTAAAGAGTATTATTTATTACATGTTATTATTGATTCATTTTAAGGTAAAAAAACAACAACCTGTCCCTCATTTGAAGGTTACGTGAACTGAACTTATTTTATTTCAATATGGTGAGACTACTCTTAAAAAAACACAAAAAAAACCGTCAAATCAGTTTAAAACCAGGTGAGTTGGTTTGACTCTTTTCTGAAATTTTCTGGTGTTTTGTGGACGAAAACAGAGCGGGTCGAGCATAACACGTTAACCCTGTTAACCATAGATAGACAGGCTAGAAATGTTTTAATAAATATTTTTTGGGGGGTGAAGCTTGCATACAATTGTCCCTACCTGTTGCACACAAGCAGCGTCCATTGCCACAAGTGGATTTAAGACTGATTTAAAATGAAATCGTCAACACGTCCTGTTACCATCAATCCTGTTACCGTCAATCCTGTTACCGTCAATCCTGTTACCGTCAATCCTGTTACCGTTAATCCTGTTACCGTCAATCCTGTTACTTTATTTGGAATTGAAAAGGCACTTACTATAGTCTTTTTTTAATTTAACTTCTTGAGATGGTGTATTTTATTAAGTTGAACATGTCTATGACATAATGTAAAAAATTTGTGTAATTACACTATTCAAAAAGGCACCTAATTGGTGGAATGACCCAGCTACTAATTTAATAAAGGGATTCAGAATTATTTTAGAAACAACAGGACCCCTTATATATATATAGTACAGGTCAAAGGTTTGTACACACCAACTGGTTTGTGCTTAGTGGGACTATCCAGGTGACTACCTCATAAAGCTGGTTGAGAGAACACCAAGCGTGTACAAAGCTGTCATCAAGGCAAAGGGTGGCTATTTGAAGAATCTAAAATCTAAAATATATATTGATTTGTTTAACACTTTTTTGGTTACTACATGCTTCCATGTGTTATTTCATAGTTTTGATGTCTTCAGTATTATTTTACATTGTAGAAAATAGACAAAATTAAGAAAAACCCTGGAATGGGTAGGTGTGTCAACTTTTGACTGGTACGGTATATATAAATATGAGAAGGTGAGTTGGAGACATATTTTTGTTCTGTGCACAAAACACAAAGTGGACCACCTTTCGTCAAGCAGCCATGCCACGATCAAGTGTGAAAACCACCCACACTATGCTGACTTGATGGATAGCATATTTCACTGTCAGGACAATGGATGAGCATTTTGTCCCAGCACTAACACACCTGATTCAAACAATCACGGTCCAGACATAAGACCATTATTCGTCAATCCAGACAAAAGAAAACGGTGTCTTTGTGCTGTGGCGGAACAAAAGCCTCCATATGCAATTCCTCCCTTCTTCCTTGACATCACACAACCCTGAAAACCTAAGTGTGAGGCTGGTGGGTTGCAGGGCCTTCAAGCATGTTGTGGTGTTAACTGACTAATTATTATTACCTCGGTTCAACGACGCTGAGCTGTTGATGTCGCCGGTTATGAAAGATGACTCCGACTGTTTCCTGACTGTGTCGTTCCACATCCGACGGATCCGGCTCTGCAGAGGGGGAACAACACAACTAACACGTCAGTGGGGTTTTGTAACGGTAATGTAAATCAGCGCTCAAAGACTAGATGGCCTCCAGTTCGAAAGTACAGCGCCTTTAGAAAGTCACATTTTGTGTTAAAGCGGGGTTAAAATTGATTTCATTGTCATTTGTTGTCAACGTTCTACACAACATACTCAAAGTAATGTCAAAGTGGAAGAAAAATGATCTTTTAAAAAAAAAAAGATGAATGAAAAATAAAACACTAATATACCTTGATTAGATAGGTATTCATTTTTATTCTTCTTTTCAATGTGTCATTTATGTCATTATTGTAGAGTTAATACAATGTTGTTGATCCATCCTCAGTTCTCCCATCACAGCCATTGAACTCTATAGCCGTTTTAAAATCCCCAATCGTCTCATGGTAAAATCACTAAGCAGTTTCCGTCCTGTTCCTGCAGCTCAGTTCAGAAGGATGACTCCATATTTGATGTGTCTGGGTGGTTTAATACCTCATCCATAGCATAATTATTAACTAGACCATGCTTAAAGATAAAGTCAATGTCAGATGTGTTATTGTTACCCATTTACCAATCACTGCCCTTCTTTATGAGGTTGTCAAAAAGCTCCCTGGTCTTTGTAGTTGAATCTGTGCTTGAAATTCAATTCTTGACCGAGGGACCTTACAGATGTTGTATGTTGTATGAGTCCATGTAACTTATTATGTGATTTGCTAAGCCAAATGTTACTTCTGAACTAATTTGGGCTTGCCTAAACCAAGGCCGTGAATACTTACGCAACAACTAAATTGTAGTTATTCAATTATTATTAATTTGTACAACAACAACAAAAAATACTGACATTATGGAGTATTTTGTGTAGATCAATGACGAAAAGCTACAACGATATCTATTTCAATTTTATAACGCAACACAATGTGAAAGAAGTTCAAGGTGTACACTTTCTATAGGCACTGTATGCACATAGAATTCCCTGCAGTTCAATTCCTGTATTCTTTGTTACGGTGTCTTTCTGTAAGTCTTTGTAAAGGTTTGACTTCAACAATAAACCTCACACCTCACAATAAAGTCATTGCCACTGGCATCGCTACCTCTCGCTGCTGTTGTTGCTAACCCGTTGCTCTACACTACTGTAAGAGTCAAGGACATGTTCAACTGTACGTGGCTGTGATTGCTTGTGGGAGCAGGCCTGTCTGGAGTACCAGCATGGGCAGGGTTTGCACTTTTGGGACTATTCCATTGGTTCCACTGCGCTACACAAGCTCAATCAAGCACAGCTTAAGTCTTTGAGAGAAAAAAAACTATTCTGAACCAAAATATAAACGCAACATCCAAGATTTTACGGAGTTACAGTTCATATGGAAATCAGTCAATTAAAAAATTATAATTTGGCTCTAATCTATGCATTTCACATTACTGGGAATAGAGATATGCATCAGTTACCAGATACCTTTTTAAAAAAAAAGGGCGCCAGCATCTGGTGTGACCACCATCTCATGCAGCGCAAAGGTTTCATTTTCATAGAGCTGATCAGGCTGTTGACTGTGGTCTGTGGAATGTTGTCCAACTCCTCTTCAATGGCTCTGCAAAGTTGCTGGATATTGGCGGGAACTGGAACACGTTGTCGTACACGTCGATCCAGAACATCCCAAACATGCTCAATGGATGACATGACTGGTGAGTATTTAGGCCATGGAAAAACTGGGACATTTTCCAAGTTCAGGAATTGTGTAGACATCCTTGCGACATGGGGCCATGCATTATCATGCTGAAACATGAGGTGATGGCGGCGGATGAATGGCACGACAGTGGGCCTCAGGATCTCGTCACGGTATCTCTGTGCATTCAAATTGCAATCGATAAAATGCAATTGTGTTCGTTGTCCGTAGCTTATGCCTGCCCATAACATAACCCCACTGCCACCATTGGGCACTCTGTTCACAACGTTGACATCAGCAAACAGCTCGCCCACACGACCCAATACACGTGGTCTGCGGTTGTGATGCCGGTTGGACATACTGTCAAATTCTCTAAAACAAAGTTGACTTATGGTAGAGAAATTAACATTAAATTCCCTGGCAACAGATCTGACGGACATTCCGTAGTCAGCATGCCAATTGCACGCTACCTCTAAACTTGAGACATCTGTGGCATTGCGTTGTGTGACAAAATTGCACATTTTAGAGTGGCCTTTTATTGCCCCCCAGCACAAGGTGCACCTGTGGAATAATCATGCTGTTTAATCAGCTTCTTGATATGCCACACTTGTCAGGTGGATGGATTATCTTGGCAAAGGAGAAATGCTGACTAACTGGGAAGTAAACAAATGTGTGCACCCCACAAATTCAGCTCACGAAACACGGGACCAACACTTTACATGTTGCGTTTATATTTTGTTCAGTGTATTTCAACCCAGGTCTGTGTGGGAGTGGGGTTGTTCAGTGTTCATACTTCAAGTTCAAAGGTCTCTTTCTCTATCCAAATCTACCTTTCACGCCTTCCAACTTTTATTTTGAGAGAGAGAGAACCCTACCATCGTAACCACGCCGAGCACACCTGTTTACGATGTACTTTGCTAATTACACGTTCATTTAAAAGTCTCAGAGTTGCCGATAAATGACAGCGTGTTTGCGAGCGCTTCCGTTCACATGCGGTTCACGGGGAAAACCAGGGGTAGGTTGTCAACGTGCTGCTGCATGTAATTCAAGGGTTATGGATGCTGAAATCAGTTTTCATCGTGACAGGTGCTGATGCTGTACTGTTGACTATTTGTACTGTGTACTGTTAACTATTAATTAACAATGTGCTATTTCAACAAGTAAATACAATACACATAATAAAATAAATTCTCTGGTCTACACCAGCAGGTAGAATCAAGAAACAATTAAATATCAGATATGCTTGTAATCAACAGAATACACTGACAGCTGACAGAGTTGAGAGGAGAGGGACCTCCTACCTGTGACCCTGTGGAATAGCGCCCTGGTGGGCGGGAGGCTGAGCTCTTCCCAGAGCCAATGGAACTCTCTACACTCTTGCCACTGCAGCAGTGGGTACGCAGACACTTTCCGTACTCCTTACGCACCTGTGAAACACGCATTCACACATTCCTATTCAGACCTAGTTAATAACTACAATACTTTTGATTGTGAGATTGTGAGTTAATAACTTCACTTTTTTGATGGTACGGGCAGTGAAATTAGCCTGCTCCCCATCTGGAAGTGCTTTAACCAACTCTTCTTAGTAAGAGGAGCTAACTTGTATCATGCTTCTCAGAGTAACAGTGGTGATTTAGGATCGGTTTTGCCTTTAGATCCCAATTAATACGATTCCCAGATCAGCACTCCTTCTCTGAGATACTTTCTGAACGCGGGCACTGGACCACAAGGTTAGAGGGAAACACGTACCTTCTTCTGGAGGACACAATGGAAGATGAAGATGAACATGCCCTGCAAGGAGTTAAAGATGGTGAAGAGGTAGGCCATGATGACCGTGCTCTCGTTGACGTACATCAGGCCGAAGGCCCAGGTCAAGCCCAGCAAACAGAGCAAAGCGATGGCCCCAATCACCCACGATCTGGAAACACAACGTTGAGACAACGTCAACATTCTGGACGTCCTCAGAACTGATACCAAATGAACTCAATAACTTTTAAGTTACGTGCCCTCACTTTTTGTTGGCTGTAATTTCTTAAAGAAATTAATGTGAATTATCACCATACATACAGCTGGTTAAACTATGAATTGATAGTACAGTCTGTAACTATGTAAATATGTCATTGTCCCATGAAGCTAAAGGTGGAAATGCACAAAGTGTAAATGTTTTGTTGAAGCTAAATAATAAAGGTCTTCGTCTGGTTCTATATTTCAAGACCAGATGCAGGAAGTGGTGACTGTTCTTAGACTTCCCACTTAGCATTCTGTCAGTAGTACACAACTCAGAAGGAACATCGTGACTAGGTGTTCACTGAAGCACAAGGCAAAGAAAGATTTCAAAACAAACTTTCAGGTTGAAACAGTACATATTGCAAGAATTAGTTTACAGACTTCCCCCATTCTACTTGCAACCTTGGTCTGTGAACATACTGATGAATAATAAAGAGAAACAGGTGAAAATAAAATGTCCACCAGACAGACAAAAGTTGGACGAAGGGAAGGCGGGAGGGAGGAGAGAAATGAAGTGGAAAATCGACAGAGGAGACAAATCGACTCGAGATAAAATAAAAAGGAGTGAAATTGAATTGAATCTTGTTTTTGTCTTTTGTTATTGTCTGCTCCTAGGGGACACCTAGGATTTCTCTCTCGCTCGCCTTCTTTCAAGTGTTGCATCCATTACGTGTTTGAAAAGTAACAGACCAATAGACCATAGAAATAGTCTTTAAAAAACTTGAAAATGGGAGACACACTATTATTATCATCTCAGGAGTAGTAGCAGTAGAAAACTCTAGTGAAAAGTCAAGGTAACTCTCCAATATCAAATGAGTACTTGGTGTATAATGAATATGTAAATAATAGGCGATACAGCCTGTATGACCTCAGGGCTAGCATATAAGGCATAATCACTGGAAGGCAATTTGCATATGAACACATGTGAACACAGTATTGTGAATGTGGTGCCCGAGGGTTGTGCCAAAGGCCTTGACAGATAATTAAGCTCTGAATACTTATGCTAGTATAATCAGAAATACCTGTGCATTCAAAATCAAGGAATTTATGAAAACATAATTACTTTCTTCAAAGCTTAAATTGCACAGTACATGACTGCTTCTCTCGTGACAAACCGGGAGATTTGGTGCTGGGTTTGGAGATGACTTCAAGAGAAGCGCACCTACTGTAGAGAATATTGATGTGTGTTACTATGTCTGTATGCATTCCCTACGACTTGACCGAGAGCGTCACTTAACATTTAGTAAAGGCAGGAGGTGGTATCAACATTACGCATTACTTTGTTTTGAGAAAATTTATGGCTAATGAACGGTGTGTCATAAATATGATTGTCCATTTTACTTACTTGATCTCAGGTTCGTAATCCTCATAGCTGACAGGAATAATCAAAATAAATGAAAAACATAAAATTAAATCAATAATCAAACAAAACACCAAAGCAAATATTAAAAGAAAATGATTTTGAAAGCTACATGCTTACATTTACACACGTTGTCAAAATTATGTGGACACCTGGTTGTCGAACATCTTATTCAAAATTATGGACATTAATATGGAGTTGTTCCCCCTTTGTAGCTATAACAGCCTCCACTCTTCTGGGAAGGCTTTCCACTAGATGTTGTAACATTACTGCGGGCACTTACTTCCATTCACCCACAAGAGCATTAGTGAGGTCAGGCACTGATGTTGGGCTATTAAACCTGGCTCGCAGTCGGCGTTCCAATTCATCCCAAAGGTGTTAGATGGGGTTGAGGTCAAGGCTCTGCGCAGGCCAGTCAAGTTCTTCCACACCGATCTCAAGAACCAATTCTGTATTGACCTAGCTTTGTGCACGGAGGCATTGTCATCCTGAAACAGGAAAGGGCTATCCCCAAACTGTTGCCACAAAGTTGGAAGCACATAATCGTCTAGAATTTTGTTGTATGCTGTAGTGTTAAGATTTCCCTTCACTGAAACTAAGGGGCCTAGCCCCACCATAAAAAACACCCCCAGACCATTATTCCCCCTCCATCAAACTTTACAGTTGGCACTATGCATTCAGGCAGGTAGCGTTCTTCCTGGCATCGGCCAAACCCAGATAGGTCCGTCGGACTGCTCGATAGTGAAGCGTGATTCTTCACTCCAGAGAAGGCATTTCCACTGCTCCAGAGTCCAATGGCAGCGAGCTTTACACCACTTCAGCAGACTCACTTGGCATTGCGCATGGTGATATTGTGTGCGCGGCTGCTTGGCCATGGCAACCCATTTCATGAAATTCGCAACGAACAGTTCTTGTGCTGACGTTGCTTCCAGAGGCAGTTTGGAACTCGGTAGTGAGTGTTGCAACCGAGGACAGTCGATTTTTATGCGCTACGAGCTTCAGCGGTCCCATTCTGTGAGCTTGTGGCTGCCACTTTGCGGCTGAGCCGTTGTTGCTCCTAGACATTTCCACTTAACAGCACTTACAGTTGATGGGGCAGCTCTAGCTCTTGTCTATGGAGATTGCATGGCTGTGTGCTCAATTTTATACACCTGTCAGCAACAGGTGTGGCTGAAATAGCCAAATCCACTAATTTGAAGGGGTGTCCACATACTTTTGTATATATAGTGTAGTTAAAGGAGAGGGCTCAGGGGGACTACCACAGACACAAACAAAGACAAACAGGAAATATAAACAAAAATGGCTGATCAAATAAAACACTATATTGATTACATCCAACATATTTCCAGCCAGAATCCTCTCGCTCTCACTCGTATTTTGTGAGTGAGTTGCAGGTGCTAAACCTAATTATCTCGGGCGTTTCCACTCCTCAATGAATACAGGTGGGTGTCCGCCTCAATCGTAATAAATGGTCCAGGTGCGATGGCAAAAATAAATATATGAAATTGCTGGGGCCAACCATTGAACATAATTTCCCCAGTTCTATCTTAATGACCTGTTGGGGGAGGCACTTCATCAAGCTAGTTTCCCCTGGACGGTCAGAGAGACGAGGGTGCAAAAATAATGAATTAAAAACTGGGAAATATTGACCTGGAACTATGGACATTTTGCAAAGGGATGGACGACTCGAACAGTGGAAATTGGATAGAGATGCCAGAGGACATAATAAAAGTAGTAAGGAGGACATGAACAGGATATAAATAGGATATTTATCATATCTTTCCTGGTTTGTATATTTCAACATAATGAGTACTGGATCTGGACGCCGTAGCTTTTCACATCTGCAACTAAGAATTGATGATGATTGTCATTTTCCCGTGTGTGGCCATCTTGGAAGAACATGGTTCAAGGTAGTAGATATCCCCAACAACCAGTATGTCCTCCTGCTTTCACTCCGTAAAAGTTCAAAATATGTACTTTATCTGCATTGTTATTTAAAAAACGCCTTTCAAAAGTGCATCATATACTCCTGCATTTTATTATTTATTTATTTTTAAGTTGAGAAACTTTCCTAATTAATCCCGTACCACTTTCAGTCTTACAGACCTGGGCCCATTGCCAAAAAAAGCTTAAGTAGCTCCCGCTGAGCCAGTGAATACCCTCGCAATGATGCCACTCCAGTGACACGCTCAATGGTTCCACCGCCGCAAAAAGAGCACTTGTGCACATTCACCGGAAAACGAGGGAAAAGCGTTCATTGTGTTAATAGTCGGGTATAAATATCAAAAATGAAAAGAAGCTGAGGAGTAAAGTGTTCTAAAACAACAACCACATTAAATTGGCACCAATTTCCTTTTTTGAAAAGAGACAAAAGACAATTCTGAGAGGTGATATGCATTTCAAAGCTGATCGCAATTGGTCAATTGAGTCGCCTTTCACCTCGGCATAAAGGAGTCTCATTGGCGAGTTGAAAGGAAAGAAAAAATGCTACGATCTACTCAGCGGGATGCTAATTGTTTAACTGAAGCTATGCATCTGAGAAATGTTAATTACCTGAAATGGTTTACTTCAGATATAAATTTGGAGCGTTTGATGCAGGAACAGGATCATTTTTAAAGCAACGATACCATCTTAATTTGCATATTATTTCAGGGTCTATTGTAGGGGGATTCCTCGACATGTAACGAACTCCTCAATGTATTTGCCATGAGGCATGTACAGTACATCTACTCACTGTGCTGAAAGAGTCATGAAAGTGTCGTGTCATGAGAAATTGCACATTTCTCAGCATCTTGTGGACTGCAGTCATGAACGCTCAGCCAGTTCCCAGACATAGGGTTCGACAAAGTTTAGTAAAAGTTTGAGTTAAGTGAGGAGAATGGCATCCAATTTGTGCCAAAGGAACAACAAAGCTAAATCTTAGAGTACCAATACCAGTGGGGCGAAAATACAACGGGTTACGCCAACACAGCACACCACAAACAGATGAGGAATTGCTAAACTACTGCCACATGGGAGAGAGTACTATGTTTAAAGGGAAGGGTAATGGGGTCCACACGCAATACAGTATATGTGAAGGCATAATAGTGCAGTCCTCTGTAGAAATATGTTACATCTTACCAGTGCCATTCCACAATAATGATTCCATCATAATAACGATAGCTACCACGAGGAAGAAAATATGAAAGAGAAAGAATAAGGGGTTAAAATCTAAACAAAAAATGATTCAATAAGACAGAAAGGGTACCATGCAGTAGTAATCAAAAGAAAAGAAAGTGAGAGAGTGAGAGAGTGTGAGTGAGAGAGTGAGAGAGTGTGAGTGAGGGAGTGAGAGACCGTGAGTAAGTGAGAGAGTGTGAGTGAGTGAGTGAGTGAGTGAGTGAGTGAGTGAGTGAGTGAGTGAGTGAGAGAGTGTGAGTGAGTGAGAGAGTGAGTGAGAGAGTGTGAGTGAGTGAGTGAGTGAGTGAGTGAGTGAGTGAGTGAGTGAGTGAGTGACTGAGTGAGAGAGCGCATAGAACATTCATTACAAAACAAAGCAACGTGATGAAATGAATGAAGTTTGACATCAAAATATAAAGAGCACAAAATATAAGAGAAAGATAAAAGATCCTACTTAATTACCAACTAGCAGGTGTCGAGGCTTAAAAAAACTAAAATATCTCCATCAATTTTACATTGTTAGTAGCAGCCCACATTGTTAGTAGCAGCCCACATTGTTAGTAGCAGCCCACATTGTTAGTAGCAGCCTAAATCATATCGAACCTGATGATTTGGAACTGATGTGCTACCGTCCATTCAAAAGTAACCAAGAGTGTGGTTCTCAGAGTAGCAGAATCCTAGGGCTATTACGTTGTACCATATTTGTACAACGTAATAAATCATAAATCACATTTGTTTTCGTAGCCATATTTTGACAAACTGTCAGGGTAGAGGGGAAGCATTGGACACACTGACCATGTCTGCATCCCAAATTCCCTTTATAGTGCACTACTTTTGCCCAGGGCTCAGAAGGCTCAGCACAATAATAGGGTGCTATTTGGGACGAAGTCCTGGTGAATGAGATACATAAATCTAGAGGAAGGTCTATCAGACGTCAGAGCTGGGAGAGAAGGGGTCGTGACATTTATGGTGTGGTCTGAGAGACAGTCCGCAGGTGAGGTTTCTGATTGGCCAAGGTAGACTAGCGTGATAAATCCTATGAGGCAGAGAACGAACGGTAGTCAATATTCTCTCCACAGACGAACAAGGCAATGCATCTAAAAGGAACCATATGTAACTCATTCACAGTATTCTTAGACGAAATTGTAACACTTGCTTGATAAACGGCTAAGGGGAGTTCAAAAATACTGTCTTTACTAAACTTTAAGATGTAAACATTTAAAAAAAAATGGTGTGCTTAAATTTCTCCAGTCGCCTTTAAAAACACTCAGTTGGTGATGATTATCTACTCAATAACCCGTTAGGTTCAAAATCAGGTCACAGTATCAACAGCTGTTGTCAAACGTGTTAGCACTAAGATGGTTGACCTACTGTACAGGAAAGTATTCAAACCACTTCCCTTTTCCCACATTTTGTTACGTTACAGCCTTTTTCTATAATTGATTAAATATTTACATTTTTGTATCAATCTACACACAATACGCCATAATGACAAAGCGAAAACAATGTAATTCATTTTATAATCAGGCTGTAACGTAGGCTCTCAATAATCCTGCAGCAAGAGGAAATGTGAATTGTTATGTGGATTATAATATTGGACATTTTTGTAGGGGTGCTACTTTTTTTGTAAGGAAAAATCAGTGGAAGTGGAAATTACAAACTTCAGAAGCCTTTTTAAATCTCAAATACACTATAAGTGTAAAAAGGAAAGTTCTCCTGCAACAGGGTGCTCACATTAAGATCCTAGAATGAAACAAAAGCAAGCTAAACTGATGGTCATTCTTGCTGTAATAAGAGTCCATAGTCGCAGAGGCACAACAGTATTCATGGCCTATTATTACATATAATCATATTTACTAACCTGGTTTTAACTGGTTGTTATTGAGTCATGGATGTATACACAGCTCTGGGCTTTAAACTCTGTCACACCAACATGTCTCAGACTGCTATCAATGGTATCCAACAGATTACTATTGATTCTGATACAGACGGTCCTGTCCAGTCGAGTGTTTACTCAGCTCTCCCATCAGCTCGGGATTACAATTTAGACAGGGATGTCACTTGGAGTTCACAGAGCAGGCATCCTCTGGAAAACTGGCCTCAACACCCGCTAGAATGCGAACTATAATGTGTGTGTGTGTGCGCATAGGAATAAAGCGAGAAAGAGTGTGAGTGTGCGGCGGGGTGTGTGAAGTATGTGTGTGCGTGTGTGTATGTGCACACTTGCTGAGAGTACAAGGCCAGCGGAGGCTCACTCCACTCTGACAAAAGCAGTGACAAGACGCTCGAGATGGTGCCACTAGTATCACCGCCTTAAAACACACCGATGCCACCAGTGTCTTCAAACAGGAGGACAGGTAAAACATAGAAAGTAACTTTATCCATCAGCAGGATATAGGACTGTTAGAGGCAGAGAAATGACTTTAGCCTAGCCACAAAATAAGTCTACCCTGACACCTGGTTGTAATTACACCCCAAGTCAACACCACAAAAATGCTGTGTCATTGTATTGACATGGCTCCTAGAGGAGAAAAGGCCCCACTGTGTCATTGTATCGACATGGCTCCTAGAGGATAAAAGGCCCCGCTGTGTCATTGTATTGACATGGAGGAGAAAAGGCCCCACTGTGTCATTATGCACTAATGTAAAGACACGACCAACACCACCTTCTTCAAAATGACCAAGAATTACACCACATAATGAACACACAACACCAGCAAAGATGGGCATGACACACATCTATGATTCAAATTTAAATGAACTAAGTCTAGGAATGACCAAACCTTCAACATTCTATCCAATTGTTATTGTGGTGATATTCTCTCTGCTACCGCACGGTAAGCGGTAACGGAGCGCCAAGTCTAGGTCCAAAAGGCTCCCTAAACAGCTTCTACCCCCAAGCCATAAGACTGCTGAACAATTAATCAAATGGCCACCTGGACTATTTACATTGACTTCCCCTTTGTTTTTACACTGCTGCTATTCGCTGTTTATTATCTAGACATAGTCACTTTAGCCCTACCTCCATGTACAAATGACCTTGATTAACCTGTGCCCCCGCACATTGACTCTGTATCGGTACCCCCTGTATATAGCCTCGTTATTGTTATTTTATTGTGTTACTTCAGTTAATTTAGTAACTATTTCTTGAACTGCATTGTTGTTTAAGGGCTTGTAAGTAAGCATTTCACTGTAAGGTCTACCTGTTACGTTACAAATAACATTTGATATTAAAACACATTTATTTATACTTATTCATTGTCACTCATACATTGCAACGCCAGTTAATCTTTTACTGCAGTGCGCTCAATCAGGGTCACACAGAGTGTTTCTTAGTATTCTTACCCAAATCTACGTTGAAACACAAGTATACACCTCACACACATGGTTATGGGCTTAATGAGGAGACACCTGTACCATGTCAGATATAGAGCTGAAATCTATTACATTGAGTTTGCATCCCAATATTACACGTTTTATGCATCACAGACTGAAATAGAACAAAACCTTTTGACATAGAAACACCACATTTTCAGGGTTGGAAAAAAAGGATTCATTATGAAAAACATTTCACCTTTGAGGCCAAGAAAGGGCGATTTGGTCAATTACCTGCAGGGAAGGGCTACCAGTGGGATTTATAATGTCATTCATATTTTCATATCCTGACTGGCAGGGTGCGAGCATTCACGTGAGCGCACACGTACAGCACGCATGCAGGCGTGCACACACACAAACACTTCCTTTTATGAATATTCATCCGTGTGTTAACGGATGACGACAGGTCGGGTTAATTCCACCAGATTGTCTCTTGGCCTTTTCTGCCGCCGACAAGCGTGCACTCCAGATAATGGAGGACGCCTGCCGGAAGACCCGTCTCATTTTAACCCTTGCCTCCCCTCCGTGACACAGCCTTTAGTGAAACAGAGTTATGAACCCGGAGGGCTACACTTCCTGCATGGCCATTCTCACCCTTCAGATGTGTTTTGAGAGGTTCACAAATAACACAGACGTTTTTCTAAGCCGCGACACATCTCATAACTATACAGCTTCCATCTCAAAGTCTAGGATTATTATGATGTACATGAGATCAATCGTTCCTTATAATATCTTTGTGTTTGGCAACTTATATGCAAAAGTGACTTACAGTTAACATATGTTCAGTATATGTGGCCCAGGTGGGAATTGAACCCACAAGCACCATGCTCTAACACACTGAGCCATCGGAACCTGGTTTGTCATATTAGGTTACCACTGGCATGTACAGTCCAAGCGTCATGTCTGCAAGGTCCCAATGCATGGGAGGACGCGTGACTTACTTGATGTTGTCGAGGCAACCCGAGTCGGGTTTGAGGATGGCGGTGTGGTGGAACATCTTGTACAGCGCGATGCCTAGGAATATCACGTTGAGCTGGGAGAATGGAGTGAAAGAAAGCAGAGAGCATAGCTGAGAGGGAGTTTGTGTGTTGTAGATGATGTTTTCATTTATTTTTTTTAAGCCGGGGAGACATTGTTAGAGCTAGTTGAGTATGTAGTGTAGGAACAAGAAGCGGTTTCCAACTTTGCCAAATAGAGCACAACATTATATGAACACTGTATACAGTATTACTACCACGTATGCACTGAGCTCTTTCCATGAGAGACTGACCAGGTAAATCCAGGTGAAATATATGATCCCTTACTGATGTCACTTGTTAAATCCACTTAAAATCAGTTTAGATTAAATAGTAACGGACCAGCGGTGGCGCCATCTCAAAATAGTATGGCCCCCTCGAACTGACACCAATTGAATTGTAACTCATAATACACTGTGCTGGGAAAGAGACTAGCCCTTTTCTACGTCTCTTCTACTTATCCCCCCCGCCCCCCCCCCCCCAAGTCCTAGAGGGACTACGATTCCAGGAGGAGTCAGCCTTTCTTAGTGGAAGTATTCTGGTTGTTACAGAGAAAAAGCATGAGTCATGAAGTGGAAATAATAGTGTTTTGTGATTTCAGAAAATTGGAGCGTGTAGAAAGAGCATTAGACATGCATTTCGGGATTTGAAAATATCCAAGTTAGGAATTGAATATTTGTGTGTGTGTGTGTGTATTTTACCTCAGCCTTTGTGGCTTCGGAGTGCCTGCTTGTGTGCCTGTGTCGGATTGTGTGTCCTCTCTCTGTGCCTCAAGGTACAAAGTAATAGTAAACCTAGTGTACGATTCTAGGTGGAAGTTCTGGGTGAAAATCAATCATAAATCGTAGAGAGGCATCACTTGGCGACTGATTTCTAAGTGGAGTTCCTCTCTCCCTCAGCAAAGACATCTCTGTCAGTTGTGCGGCAAAGCGACTAACCGCAATACTTCACAATTCACATCCTCATCCATTTCCCACCATGACACATGACCAGCAGTGGCTTATACCCAACGGTGTTACAGAGGAAAGTGGATGTTAAGTTCTCTCTGGACCATTGAAGCAGTGACTTGGGGGGCTAAATAGGGTTAATGAGATAGTACGGGAGTGGGGAAGTAGGGACGCTTACCATAATTATCAAGGTTGCCGGTCCTATGAAACTCCAAATGAAGTAAGTGTCCAGACGAAGCCAGCACCTGGAGGGGAGAAGAAAGAGAGAGAGTACATCATTTATGGAATATCATCATCATCATCATCAGCATCTCCTTGTCTTGTTTGACCATCTCTGCTACATGAATAGAGAGAAAGTGTGAGAGGAGAGAACAGGGAAGAAAGAAACGGGGGAGGGAGAGGGATGGAGAAATTGAGAGAGAGAAGGGGGTGGGGAAGAGGGAGGGAGGGAGAGCGAGAAGGGGGTGGGGCGGGGTAGAGAGAGGGCGAGAGAGAGAGCGAGAGCGCGAGCGGTAAGGTGAGGCCGGCACACAGGACATACATCAACATGGAGGCTGGAATGACAAAGAGAAATGAGCACTTCAAAAACACAGTGCCGCAAGGGGGTAGGAGAGTTATGACCATTGCATGAGGGTTTGGAGGGTGGGATTTTGGAGTTTCAGTGCCATAACTGCTTATAGGGTGTGATGGTCACAACAGAGTTATCAAAGGACAGAGTAACAAAACTGTAAAGTGGCTCGGGGGTGAAGTTTCCCTTAGGTACAGGTCCACTCCCCAATCCTAAAATCAAAGCTAGAATCCTTAAATGCTACATCCATTTTTGGCCTAATAAATGAATGACATATCCCCATTGATTCTTACAACTTATAAACGCCTCATGAGCTTAGCTCAAACCAAAATATACACTTTTTACTCCCATGTTGTAAACAGCGTAAATGTAAACAAACACTGTACAACCTCAAAACATGGTTCAAATTATACATTTGATACTATGGATGATCAGTCCTTCACTCTACGTCTCTGATACAATCCTGTCTGCAGCACCTCCAGGTTGGTATGTTAACATGTTAATCAGGCTTGAGGTTCATTCCATATCAGGAGTTGAATAGGAACACAGAAATACAGTTCATACTTGGAAAAGTTTGCACAGAAAACAATGGAATAAATTCCATGCCCTCAATTGAATTCCATGACCTCAAATGAATTCCATTTCCCGCATTAAGTAAAACGAAATTGAACTATCACAACCATATGCACACTTTTACCTTTTTTACACTATTGTGCCGACCCAAACCATACTATGCTGGCTTTCGGGATGCATTTCCTTTCACATTGTCCTTTCCAGCAACTATGGGGGATGTGTAAGCGGGCCAGTGCAGTATGGCTCAGCTCAACTAGTGTGAAAAGGCCTATCGAGACCTCGATGAACTGTTCAACCTCATCATGCTAAAGCTAGACTCAGAGAAATGACGTTGCAACGAGCAGCACTGGAGATATTGAGATGAGCGAGACGCATTACTTCGCCCACAAACAGTCACACACAGTATCGGCGCATGTGCACGTGTTCGCTTCATGCTGTTCAGAGCATGGTAGTCAGGGCCCCAAAGCCTTGCGTTTCAATGCTCTTAGTTGTTGAGGATATTTACCCACTATGCTGTTTACGTTATGGATCTACGTCATATCGCGGAGTCTACCGCTAACCAATGAACCCCTCTACAGTCCATTACCACATCAACACATGCGCTTGCTTCACTTCTCCGGCAGGTAGTCTAGGGGTTAAGAGCGTCGGGCCAGTAACCGAAAGGTCGCTGGTTCGAATCCCTGAGCTTGCAAAAGTTGAAGAAAATCCGACGTTCTGCCCTTGAGCAAGTCAGTTAAACCCCAACAGCAATTTCTCCCTGAAGACGTGGACGTCGAAGGCAGCCCCCCGTACCTCTCTGATTCAGAGATATTGGGTTAAATGGGGAAGGCACATTTTGGTTGAATGCACTCATTTGTGCGACTTACTATGTATCCCCTTTCCCATCACACAAAAACAAGACATGGCAGTTACAGTACGCTATTTGGCTGATTGAACTCGAATGGGCCCAGATATGATCACACAGGGCCGGATGCCGGATGAAGGCAATACTGGGACGACAAAAATGAAGTTGATACATGACCCGTCAGCTAAATTATTAATCGTTTCATCTCCGCCGCTGCTAGGTAGACCTCCATTTTTGGCCATCTGAAATGACAGTTTCCTACTCTGTAGTCATTCAGACTGACAAATAGGCTAAATGGAAGGGGCAACAAATTTTCTGTAATTCAACGGCATTTTAAGGCAGATTGAGAGGACAGCACTTGGCTTCGGACAGTGCGGGCCGTACTCGAACACTGGAAGGAAACGCAACAATGCAACTGGAGATTTAATAATACTGTAACGTGTCACCAAGCCGCTCAATAATTGCCAGCCGGCACGAGATTGAACTTCACTAAAATGTACACCATCTTTCCTGGCTTTAAATAGATACATTTTTACATCTACTGTGGAAAGTGGGATTGAATCAACATAATAACACTCCCTTTTAATGCAACAAACCAAATCTAACTTCAAGACTAAGTTGGTGGTTTTGATGTAGGCTGAGCCTGCTGAGGAGCACACTGGCGTACCCTTGATCTATTTCATGGGCATAAGCCTTTTTTCCATCACCCTCTGTCAGAGTTGCTAGCCTAGATGCACATTTGAGATCACAGAGCAGAGCCGTGTGTGCGTGTGCACATTAGTTAGTGAGTTTCTAGCCCGGTTACAGCTAATATGGGTCAGCAATGAGGGAGTGATTGCTTCCTACAAGAGCACGGAACGTGTAGATATCTAACAGTCTTTAAAAAGCGAGTCAGATAAAGAGCTTTTTTTTTGTCTTAAAGGGGCAGTGTCCTGTTTTGAGACAGGCTTGAATATGCAAATAAGCCAAAAGGAAGAGAGTATGAATTTAATTTGGTAAAGTGGTTTCTTGCATCATATAACACAATAGAATGTACTTTTCAGTCACCTACTTGGCCAATTGTGTTACAGATCATTTCTTAAATGTTATGAAGTGATTTGAGCTTTCAGACAACTAAAACATCAGGTCTAAAATGGTTAATGTCAAGCCATGCACAATATTTTTTTATAGTCTCATGGAATGGAGGTCTACATTGAACACCACATATTGGCTATTGTGTGCAATATCATAGAAGACAACAGCTATAGCTATATCCATGTGGAAATGTTTTGTTGATAGGCCATTATGATAGGTCTACATTATTCTCACATAGCCGCAATAGCCTATGGCCACTGTCTGAAACTGTAACTTAACACTAGAACCACCTGGCCCCAGAGCCTATAAGTACCTTATAGAGAAGGTTGAGAAAGTCCTACTGAAAAAGTATATAGCCTATTTTCGACACCACTTTCAGACTATGACGTATCAACATTTTAACAGTTTAATCAACACATTTGATATACGCTATTGGAACAATAATCATTAGGTCGTGTTTAAGAATGTCTTGGGTAACATTAGAACACTAAAGAAAAATATTATTTAAAAGAACATAATAGCATTTCCTTTAGTTTAGGTTACTCTAGGCCCCTCAAACTCAACTCAGGACATTGAAGTCAGTCTCACTGCATTTTTCCCCTTGTACCCTTCTAATCAAGGATGATTTAAATCTGGGATACCAGGTGGGTTAAATTAATGATCAAGTAGAACACCAGCAGGCTCCGGACTGCACCTGCTTTAGCATATAAGTAAAAAACGAAAATCAAATCACAAAGAAATCATTATAATTTTGTTTTGGAAGGTCTAAAGAAACATTGTAGAAATAAGAAAATGTATTTGAAAAATCAGGATAGAATATTATGTTACTAATCTTTGCTTAGTAGCCATAGAAAATGCTAGAAATGCTGTCAATGCTTGACAAAGTGTCATAGAATGCAGAATATACTCTGCACGACTGGCATTGTTTGCTTACCCTAGCTCATCAACATGGATAGAGTAAAATACATGTTTTACAATTTTCGTTTGCCTTACAATAAATAGGATAAGTAATAGAGTTATAGTAAATAAAACAGTCCCTTAACAGCTTCCAATTACAAAGTAAAACGTAAAAGAAAATATCAACACAAAGTGCACGGTGAAATGATTTGCTACAAACATGGGTGCCAACTCTGATAAATAGGCATAACACACACTCATCATTACACTATTGTTGTTCTAAATTAAAATCAACCGCTTCACTCTCCTTGCCATTCAGTAAGGCCTAATTTAATTTCAATTGTGAAGTTAAGTGCACAATTATTTCCTATTCAACTATTTATCATTCATTCAGTGAGGAGAGAGAGACGCATTAGCGCCTGGCTGGGTACCAACGTCCTACAGCACATTGTCTTGGCGGGTTAAGTTGGAAATAGGTGTGAGAAAATAAAACTGGTAAAAAGGCTGTAAATACTTTTCTGTTTGTGATTCTACAATTCGGACAAATGAGCAATGTAAAATACAAACATTTAGGAAAAGTCAGGGAAGAGACAGGAAGTTGCTTTTCTTGGGGGGGTGGTCGATTTTTTTTACTTACAAAATCAAAGTGGGTACAGCCTCAGCATTCACAGGTAACACACGCCGGATGTTGCACAAAATGCTTGCAAAATGAATTTTTCCACTCACAAGACCTGAAATTTGCTCAGTGCCGAACATTCTGTGTCACCCCGAACACGGACTACGATAACGAGTGTTCAGAAATACATACTGAGTCCTGAAAAATATATTTATTTTTCTTACATGAAATGGCCCTAGTGCAATAATCACTCGTGTTTCAACCATATTAGGTGTCAGTAGCGTTATTAGACTACAGTCGCAGCTACAAGCTCAAATTCCTTGGCAGAGTATGTGCAATTACATCACACACCAACACGCTCTAGCACCGTTATGGTGCCAAAAGAGGCTTTGAAAGAAAATAAATACAGATGGGTTAGCTGACGTTGTCACGGAAACGATGCCCACGCTTCAATGGGGCAGGAGTCCATGAGTTGTTTTGATTCTGGATGGCCAGATAGCTAACAACACTACACACGTTTCCATTCACAGTTTTTATGCGAGTAAAGTCATACTGTATATTTCAAGAAAATCACGACTGTTGTGATGGAAACAGGATGTTTTGGTCCAATTTTGCATTTTAGCTAACCCTAACCCCTTTCCTTACATTAACCTAATTCTCCTAACCTGCTATGTTAATTATCCTAACCTGATGCGTAGGTTCTCCTAACCTGCTACGAAACGAAAAATCTGACGTTAATTTGACAAAAGCTTGATCCCTTCTAGCTATGAATGGCTACAGATGATAAGTTATGATGAACTTCACAGGGTGGTGAAAGTGCACAGTATGAGCTTGATGCTCCTTTCCCCAAAAATTTGAGGGTGTAATTCTGGTGACATGATGATTGAGGCTTGACTGACGTTTGACAAATAAAATCAACATAAAAATGTTTGTTCCGACCTCAAAAGTGGTCTCCTGGTTTAAGCATTGTTGTGGAGTTAAACCATCCAAATGTGTTATTTTTCTATTAAAAAAGCGTGATTTTTAAGATTGAAAAAAAAAATAATAATAATAAACGGTAGGAAAAAATGGAAACCTCACAAAAATTACAGAATTTGGGAAAATAAATTATTGAATAAGGCAACATCAAAAAAATCCCGATTTTCTAGAGCCCTACAAATGGCACCGCACTATGGGCCCTGGTCAAAAGTAGTGCACCATATAGGGAATAGAGTACCATTTGGGAAACAGCCAGTGAGTGTTACTTTGGTGTGTCACGATCGTGTGGAGGATTGACGGACCAATGCGCAGCACTTGGAAAATAAGCCATCTCCTTTTATTGGTGAAGAAGGCACACGAAACAAAACACTTAAACACTAAACAAAACAAGAAAACGATCGTGAAGCTAAATAACGATGTGCACACACTGGCTACAAACGTATCACATAGACAATTACCCACAACCAATGAGAGCCTATGGCTACCCTAAATAAGGCTCCCAATCAGAGACAACCGAAATCAGCTGTCTCTAATTGGGAACTCATTCAGGTAACCATAGACTCTCCTAGACAACTAAACATACATAGACAACGCTAGACACCTGAACTCCACACAAACCCATATACTACACAACAACCCCTTTACCATAAAAACCACCCAAAACCAACAAAACACAAACATTCCCCATGTCACACCCTGACCTAACTAAAATAATAAAGAAAACAAAGAATACTAAGGCCAGGGCGTGACATAACCCCCCCCTTAAGGTGCGAACTCCGGGCGCACCATTACACAGTCTAGGGGAGGGTCTGGGTGGGCTTCCATCCACGGTGGCGGCTCCGGCTCTGGTCGTGGTCCCCACGTCACCACAGTCCCTAACCGCCTCCTTCGCTTCCTCCAGATGACCCCCCTCCACATTAACCACACTGCATTAAGGGGCAGTTCCGGACTAAGGGGCAGTACTAGGGTAAGGGGCAGTACCAGGGTAAGGGGCAGTACCAGGGTAAGCGGCAGTACCAGGGTAAGGGGCAGCACCAGGGTAAGGGGCAGCACCAGGATAAGGGGCAGCACCAGGATAAGGGGCAGCACCAGGATAAGGGGCAGCTCCGGACTGAGGAATGGCAGCTCCGGACTGAGGAATGGCAGCTCCGGACTGAGGGACTGCAGCTCCGGACTGAGGGACGGCCCATGGCTGGCTGACAGATCTGGCTGCTCATGGCTGGCTAACGGATCTGGCTGCTCATGGCTGGCTGACGGATCTGGCTGCTCATGGCTGGCTGACGGATCTGGCTGCTCATGGCTGGCTGACGGATCTGGCTGCTCATGGCTGGCTGACGGATCTGGCTGCTCATGGCTAGCTGACGGATCTGGCTGCTCATGGCTGGCTGACGGATCTGGCTGCTCATGGCTAGCTGACGGATCTGGCTGCTCATGGCTAGCTGACGGATCTGGCTGCTCATGGCTAGCTGACGGATCTGGCTGCTCATGGCTAGCTGACGGATCTGGCTGCTCATGGCTAGCTGACGGATCTGGCTGCTCATGGCTAGCTGACGGATCTGGCTGCTCATGGCTAGCTGACGGATCTGGCTGCTCATGGCTAGCTGACGGATCTGGCTGCTCATGGCTAGCTGACGGATCTGGCTGCTCATGGCTAGCTGACGGATCTGGCTGCTCATGGCTAGCTGACGGATCTGGCTGCTCATGGCTGGCTGACGGATCTGGCTGCTCATGGCTGGCTGACGGATCTGGCTGCTCATGGCTGGCTGACTGATCTGGCTGCTCATGGCTGGCTGACTGATCTGGCTGCTCCTGTCTGGTTGGCGGCTCTGGCAGATCCTGTCTGGTTGGCGGCTCTGGCAGATCCTGTCTGACGGACGGCTCTAGCGGCTCCTGTCTGACGGACGGCTCTAGCGGCTCCTGTCTGGCTGGCGGCTCTAGCGGCTCCTGTCTGGCGGACGGCTCAGTGGGCTCATGGCAGACGGGCGGCTTTGCAGGCTCATGGCAGACGGGCGGCTTTGCAGGCTCATTGCAGACGGATGGCTCAGATGGCGCTGGGGAGACGGATGGCTCAGATGGCGCTGGGGAGACGGATGGCTCAGATGGCGCTTGGCAGACGGGCAGTTCAGTCATCGCTGTGCAGACGGCAGACACCTGCCGGCTGAGGCGCACTGTAGGCCTGGTGCGTGGTGCCGGGACTGGTGGCACCGGGCTGGGGACACGCATCTCAGGGCTAGTGCGGGGAGCAGCAACAGGACGCACAGGACTCTGGGGACACACAGGAGGCTTGGTGCGTGGTTTAGACACTGGTGGTAAAGGGCTGGAGACACGCACCATATAGCTAATGCGTGGAGGAGGCACTGGTGGTACTGGGTTGGGGCGGGGAGGTGGCGCCGGAAATACCGGACCGTGCAGGCGTACTGGCTCCCTTGAACGCCGAGCCTGCCCAACCTTACCTGGTTGTATGCTCCCCGTCGCCTGACCAGTGCGGGGAGGTGGAATAACCCGCACCGGCCTATGTAGGCGAACCGGGGACACCATGCGTAAGGCTGGTGCCATGTACGCCGGCCCGAGGAGACGCACTGGTGACCAGATGCGTTGGGCCGGCTTCATGACATACGGCTCAACGCTCAGTCTAGCCCGGCCGATACGTGGAGCTGAAATGTACCGAACCGGGCTATGCACGCGTACAGGAGACACCGTGCGCTCTACTGCGTAACACGGTGTCTGCCCGTACTCCCGCTCTCCACGGTAAGTACAGGGAGTAGGCGCAGGTTTCCTACCTGACTTCGCCACACTCCCTTTAAGGCCCCCCCCAAGAAATTTTTGGGTTGTACTCACGGGTCTCCAGCCTTGTCTCCGTGCTGCCTCCTCATATCGCCTCCTCTCGGCTTTAGCTGCCTCCAGCTCTTCACGAGGAAGGCGATATTCTCCCGGTTGAGCCCACGGCCCCTTACCATCCAGTATCTCCTCCCATGTCCATGAATCCTGTGTAGGTAGGTCCTGTTGCCGCTTTCCATGCCGCTTGGTCCTATGGTGGGTAATTCTGTCACGATCGTGTGGAGGATTGACGGACCAATACGCAGCACTTGGAAAATAAGCCATCTCCTTTTATTGGTGAAGAAGGCACACGAAACAAAACACTTAAACACTAAACAAAACAAGAAAACGATCGTGAAGGTAAATAACGATGTGCACACACTGGCTACAAACGTATCACATAGACAATTACCCACAACCAATGAGAGCCTATGGCTACCCTAAATAAGGCTCCCAATCAGAGACAACCGAAATCAGCTGTCTCTAATTGGGAACTCATTCAGGTAACCATAGACTCTCCTAGACAACTAAACATACATAGACAACGCTAGACACCTGAACTCCACACAAACCCATATACTACACAACAACCCCTTTACCATAAAAACCACCCAAAACCAACAAAACACAAACATTCCCCATGTCACACCCTGACCTAACTAAAATAATAAAGAAAACAAAGAATACTAAGGCCAGGGCGTGACATGGTGTTACTGGGACTTGACTCTTATCAATGGATAAGAGGAGACGATGTAAACGCATGCGCATATCAAAGGCTTCCTAAGTAGTCATTATAAAATATGCTGAAAGCTTATTTTTTTTAAAGGGAAAGGGCTGTCATTTCTGGAGAATACTCGAGGCAGCAATGCTCCGACTATCTGCATGTTCTCCTCTCCAGTCATGTCAGGGTTCTGTTGCTTTTTGAGAGTATTCTTTTCCCCATGTGCCGGCCTGACACTGCGTTGGCGGCAGCCTCCTCTGATCTTGTTGGGGCGCTGTTTAGACTATTTATGCTAATTTGGCTAATTTTTGAAACGGCTTCCCACAAAATCCTTGATCGTACAATATGCATATTATTATTATTATTGGATAGAAAACAGTCTATAGTTTCTATAGGAGTTTAAATTTTGTCTCTAAGTGGAACAGAGCCCATTCTACAGCAATTTCCCTGACATGGATTCAGATTTCAGAAATGTTGGCCACTGTTCTGAAGTCAGTTAAAAGGGCACTGATTTTGCTATGACTATACGGACACTTCTTACGTCTTCCCCTGGATGCCTTTACGTGATGACGATTCCAATGGGGTCGATTGCGCGTTCACAGGCACTACAAATGAAAAAACCCTGTAGCTAGCAAGTCTTTTCTTGCTGCGTAACGCGCGTGGAGGACACCGACCCTCTCCTGTTCCAAGCGTTAGTTTAGCCTGTTATATTTCTCCGGTCATCTTTTCACTCGTTATAGGAGTTAAAAACATCATAAGGTAGTTAATTTAAAGCGTTTTATAGCAATTTATATCCGTTTAGTGCGATTTTGGGACATTTATTTCTTTAACGCTGTGAATAGGTGGGCACGCTTTCAGTTCATCCCGAACGCAGTTGTCATTTTCACATGGCAAGAGGACAGCTTTCCACCAAAAGACGATTCCTCCCAAGAAAGGATCCTTTGCCCAAGATACTGATGGAAGAACAGCTCAAGGTAGGACATTTTTATTATGATAAATCGTGTTTCTGTCGAAACATTTTAGTGGCTTAGGACGCCATGTTTTTTGACGTAGCTTCGCTTGGCGCAAACTGTATTGAAAAGTAAGGATAAATTAAAAAATGTAATAACGCAATTGTATTAAGAATTAAATTGTCTATCAATCCCTGTCCACCCTATATTTTTTAGTCACGTTTATGAGTATTTATGTATAAGAGTAGATCACTGTCTAAGTGGCGCAAGGAAATTTTCTGACCAACTGAGCTACATTTCACATTGTCTAACCATGATTTTGGTGGCTAAATATAAACATTTTCGATCAAACTGTATATGCATGTTGTAATGTGATGTTACAGGAGTGTCATCGGAAGAATTCTGAGAAGGTTAGTGAAAAAATTAATATCTTTTGGCGATGTTGACTTTTATCGCTCACTTTGGCTAGAATCAATGCTGGGCTGCTAATTGCTATGTGCTAAGCTAATATAACGATTTATTGGGTTTTCGCTGTAAGACACTTAGAAAATCTGAAATATTGTCTGTATTCACAGGATCTGTGTCTTTCGATTCGTGTATGCTGTGTATTTTTACGAAATGTTTGATGATTAGTAAGTAGGTAAACACGTTGCTCTAAGTAGTTTTTCTATTCCATTTGTGACGGTGGGTGCAATTGTAACCTATGCCATCTACCTGAAATATGCACTTTTTTCTAACAAAACCTATCCCATACCATAAATATGTTATCAGACTGTCATCTAATGAGTTTTTTTGTTGGTTAGGGGCTATAAATATCTTAGTTTAGCCGAATTGGTGATGGCTACTGGTGTTGGTGGACAAATAAAAGATGGTGGATTATGCTAATGTGTTTTTAGGTAATAGATGTACATCTTTACATATTGTGTCTTCCCTGTAAAACATTTTAAAAATCGGAAATGTTGACTGGATTCACAAGATCTGTGTCTTTCATTAGCTGTATTGGACTTTAATGTGTGAAAGTTAAATATTTTAAAAATATATATTTTTGAATTTCGCGGCACTGGTTTTTCAGTGGGGGGGGGGGGGGGTGTGCCGCTAGCGCCACGCTGATCCTAGACAGGTTAAAAGGGCACTGTTATTGCTATGAGTATACGGACACTGCTTACGTCTTCCCCTGGATGCCTTTACGTGATGACGATTTGAATGGGGTCGATTGCGCGTTCACAGGCACTATAAATTAAAAAAACCTGTAGCTAGCAAGTCTTTTCTTGCTGCGTAATGCGCCTGGAGGACATCGACCCGCACTTGTTCCAAGCATTAGTGGAGGGAGTAATATTACTCTGGTCATGTTTCTACTCGTTATGGGAGTTAAAAACATCATAAGGTAGTTAATTTAAAGCGTTTTATAGCAATTTATATCCGTTTAGTGCGATTTTTGGGACATTTATTTCTGAAACGCTGTGAATTGCTGGGCACGCTTCCAGTTCATCCCGAACGCAGTTGGCATTTCCACATGGCAAGAGGACAGCTTTCCACCAAAAGACGATTGGACCCAAGAAAGGATCCTTTGCCCAAGATACTGATGGAAGAACAGCTCAAAGTAGGACATTTTTATTATGATAAATCGTGTTTCTGTCGAAAAATGTTAGTGGCTTAGGACGCCATGTTTTTTGACGTAGCTTCGCTTGGCGCAAACTGTATTGAAAAGTAAGGATAATTTAAAAAATGTAATTCCGCGATTGTATTAAGAATTAAATTGTCTATCAATCCCTGTCCACCCTATATTTTTTAGTCACGTTTATGAGTATTTATGTATAAGAGTAGATCACTGTCTAATATGGCGCACGGACATTTTCTCACCAGCTGGGCTACATTTCACATTGTCTAACCATGATTTTGGTGGCTAAATATAAACATTTTCGATCAAACTCTATATGGATTGTGTAATATGATGTTACAGGAGTGTCATCTGAAGAATTCTGAGAAGGTTAGTGAAAA